>NC_056749.1:634281260-634581260 GCF_019279795.1 Protopterus annectens
GTAAGATCATGGACTGTCAGTGTAATACTTTGAAAGCATTTGTGCTAGAGAATATATATATTTAATTAGTTCAGTTAATTGCTTTTAATCAGGTAAGTAAAAAGAACCTTTATAAACTCTCTTCAATGTCTTATTTGGGCCATAGCAGTAAGGGACATAAATGCAGTGCAACTGTAGCTAATTAACAGCCAGTGAACTAGCTTCTTACCTGAATTCTGCAGAGTCAATATCATTAGTCTATGACAACTTGTCGTTATTTAATTGTTTGTGTCTTTCGGCTTTTCCCGGTTAGGGGTCGGCACAGCGGAACTCCGGTCCGCTAATGATTGGCAGTAGAGTTTTATGTGCTGGCTTGCCGGGCCTAACTCACAACCAACTTGTCATTATTTAATAATTTAGATGTTCTTATAGTATATGTCTGTTTAGTAAATATGTAACAAAAGCAAGGCATGCAAATGTGAAAAGGTAATGGACCTCAGTAGTATAGTTTAGAAAGCAGATTAGAAAAATTCTAGTTATGCTAATAGAGGTAGCAGACAAAACAATTTTTAACAAATAGACTACAAAACTCCACACCCTTCTTCAAAAGCATACTTAAAACATACCTCTTTACCAACCATCTATGCAACTGTAATTGACCCCCCTGAAGCCTCATCCACTCACTATTTCTACACCCCATCTATCCTGGACAATACAAACAACGTACTCTAACTATCCCTAACCATGTTTGAGCAGTAACCTATATATGAGTGTATGTACATGTGTGTATGTATGTATGTATGTGTGTGTGTGTGTGTGTGTGTGTATATATATATATTTATATACTCTTATTTAGTTGTGAAATATCTTGCAATGCTCTGCCAGGTTCTTATCTACTCTCGTATATTTTGTACACTTTTATTTTCAACCAAAAGCGGGAATATCCTTTTATTGTATATTAATGGCTGTAAAGTCTACAATCTGTATGCTACTACTCTGTAATGTCTCTTGTAAATGTTTCTTCTCTCTGTAAACTTATGGAGTTTTTCTCCCCAGGACTCCACTGAAAACGGACAGTTGTTGTCCAGTCAGACTATCCTGGCAAACAAATGTTAAATAAATAAAGTACAGTGGTACTTGAGGTGGTACAAAATATACAGATAGAGTGCACATTAGATTGAATGATGTCAAGTCAGGATTTGTCAGCTATTGGTCGAGAATTTAGCTTGGTGGTTTAGTGATACTCACTACATTACTACACCAGAAATCAGGATTCAGTCCTGATTTCAAGTCACACTTTGTGTGGTATTTTACATGCTCTCCCTGTGTTGGTATTGAATTTCTCCAGAGATGCTAGTCTCCTGTAGTGAACCAGAGTGGAATACTAGTCTCTTTGGATCATTCATAGGCTTAGCCTAAGAGCATACAATATAATTCTAACAAAAAAAAACATCAGAAGTTAGAAAGCAGAAAGATATAGTTCAAAAAGAGTAAAATATAGTGCCTAGGTCCATATATAATAAAATTTGCACAAGGAATAATTGTACACAAATGTGTAGTCAAATGAGGAAATGAATATGGGGAGATGATATACAAATGGCCAAGAAGTGACTGATGAATTATTGTATCATTAAGCACTGCAACATCCCAGAGAAGAGAGAGGATTAGCTTAGTATATGCATGGTTACAGAAGAGAAGTACAAGTTTTAAGTAGTAGTAGTGTGAGTTTGAGACCACTCAATAATGTAGGGATATAACAAGTAAATTGCACCAGTTTTATATAACTTTTTTCTCCTGCATTCATTTTTTACAGCCCAAGAGATAGCCATGCATTGGGCTCCGTAAGGCCCTTGTCACATACCACCATAAATTATGTTGTCTCCAAACAATCTCTCTCCCTTTTAAATAGATGTCTTTATGTCATATCTTCTCTCCATTTCAGATTTAGAAGTAGAACATATAGGTTTATAGGTCGATACTATGCTATCAGTCTGCAGACTATTCTAGCCAACAACCAGTAATCAGAATCAAGCTTTGTACTTTGTATCTGAAATTTAACTCTTCTCCCTGGGACAAAAGACCCCAGCCATTACCTGCTAGCCCCTTCAATAACTAGGTTACTAATTAAAATCAGGTCACTCAGGTCACAGTCACAGCTCCTTTCCTTTAATTTTCTCTGTGTAGCCCATGGGCACTCTACAGTGTCCATGTATATGTTGTATTTACTATGTCTTTCTGACCTGGACTGTGACCAAAACTGGTATGAGAAGGAGTGGTACAGTTACTCCCAGTAAACAAACAAATAAATACACAAATAACTGTAAAGCACAAGAATGGAGGGGCAGATAAACCTACAAAAACTAGACGCGGATGTAACAACTTTCTTTTGATGGCATTCCATAGTATATTTTCATTTAATTGCTCAGAATATGTTTTGTTCAAATGCAGCATGCTAGAGAGAGAGCGCCCTGAAAACTGAACAAATACATCAAGCATTGTTACACATTTAATTTAGTCTATTCGCAAACATTTTAGGATTGAAATCAGACAATTTATATGACATACCAGTACGAACATACAAATCAATGTTTATTTAAGTCTCCTTCCAGTAAAGTGAACAAACCATGTTCATTGAAAGATGACCCCATATTCAACCAAAAAATCAGATGAGTAGTGCCTTTCAAAATGGGGCTCATAGGATAACAACAATTTTATGACTTTTGAACTGAGCTTTGTTTGCTTGAGTGGGTCTGAGATGAGCTGAAAATGGACAGGTGTTTACTGGCACTGATTTTCTCTCGCTGTCCAGTCTTTTATATACAGAAACCGGTAGGAAATGCATTCCTTGCTAGAGAAGACACTAAAATTGTATTTATTTATTTTATTTTACATTTGTTAACCGGGAAAATCCGACTTGGAATGAGCCATTTTTCAGTGGAGGCCCGGGGAGAAATGCTCCAGACGTATGTCTTTGTAACATGGGAGGAAACCGGAGGACCTGGAGGAAACCCACACAAACGTAGGGAGGACATGCATACTCCGCACAGAAGGCACCCCAGCTGAGAATTGAATGAGGGAACCTCTTGCTGTGAGGAGACAGTGCTACCGCTGCACCACTGCGCCATCCAGAATTGTCTTACAGAAAATCCAGGCAGGGAAACTTGGGATACAAAGGCAGCTTTTCAGAAGGTTAGGCAGCAAAACTGTGGAGTGACAGGTACAGAGACAAAGGTCAGCAGATCATATTTTATAAACCGTTAAACCACGATCAAGAAAATAGATTACTATGGCCATGGTCCGCATGTATAAATGTAAGTATGATTATTGGGAAGCTCAACTTAAGTAAAGAAGAAGAGCAGGACAGATAGTGATATGGAAAATGCCACTGTGCCTGCAGAAAAAAGAGCTCACTATAAGCAAGATCATATTTGCAAGTGCCAGAAAAACTTATTCCACTGCAAGGAAGAAAAATACAGATGATTTGCAGTCAAGTGCAAATCAGTGAGTGCAACAAAGAAATAGAAGTCTGCAGAGGTTTATGGAATGAGGGAAAAGGTAGAGCTGAGTATGCAGCTGGTATGCAGAAGGTGAAGCAATGTGCCAATTGCAGGGTTACAGTCCATATTTATTTTACGAAGAAGAAGATGCATATCCGTGTGAGAGTACTTTAGATCCGCAAGTTCTATGTATTCCTCACTGTGGGTGGGATAGCTGAGAAGTTTGAAAAGGTACAGTCTAGCACATATCTGAATGCTGAGGAAGTAGTAGTTACAAATGCATTTATAGATTTATAGGTTTTTACTAGGCTATTGACATTAGGGTCTTTATAAGCCTAGCTGTGCAGCCCAACCCAATTTTGTCCTCGAGTTCGTAGACACCTATATGGTGAGTGTATGTTAGTAAAGTAGCTAAGGATTATGTGGGGGGTGGGTTATATAAGTAAGAGATCAGTTAACTTACTGTCAGCCTCTATCCATCAGAGACATGGAGGTCTGAAGGAGGGTGAATCAACAATTTCCCATCCAGTTATCAAGATTTCATTGGAAAGGGTCAGGTATGAATTTCATATGAATGGAGAGCCTGTTCCATAGTGCAGGAATCCTTTGAGACACATATTGGTCTCTTCTGTTTGTTTTATTTATGTTGCAAGCAAATTTCAGATCAGGATCTAATGTTACTGGTGCTCCTTGTTTTGTGGATGTGCAAGAGTTCCATCAGAACTGTGTCTAAGTGCATCTTATATGCCAGGTAAAGATCACCTCTAAGTAACCTGTAGGAGTCTGAGTAAAGATAGGGCCTTAAGATGATCTGTGTAGGACAGGGTATTCATATCCTGGATTCTCTTGAAGAGAAAACTTTGACGGAGTTCCATCTGTTGCAGGTGCCTGGTTAAGTATATGCTGGGGGGGGGGCATTGTATTCCATGTTAGAGCTGATAAGGGCTGAATACAGTGGTAGTATAACTTCCATGGAACTGGATGCCATACATTTGCTTGTGAGTTGAGCAACACAGAATTATTTTCTTACTATCTTGGCTACTTGTTGATTGAAGGCCAAATTACTATCAACATGTGTTTCAGATCCCTAACTACCAGGCTGACTCATAGGGGTGTTTTATCAATGGAGTAAGTAACTGGAGTGGACAACTTCCCAAAGGGCAGTATAATACATTTCTTCATGTTGAGTTTTAATCTGTGGCTTTGGCACCAATCATTTGTTTATGTCAGGCCCTCTTGTAGGATGTTTGTGGTTGGGGACTATGATAGTTCACAATTTACAGTCTTCTGTGAGCTTGGTGAAACAGAGGCCTTTAGCATTAGCCTTAACTTCTGAACATAGATGCCAAACAGAAGTGGGCCCAACACAAAACTCTGGGGTACTCTGCTGGTGACTGGTCTCTTGGTGGAAGTGTTCTCACCAATCCTGACTTTCTTCGGTCCTTCTTTGAGCCAACTAGTAATCCAAAGAATTCTGTAGGGATTTATGCCAAGTCCTGAGAATCTGTCAACAACACCTGAGTGGAGTATTCTATCCAGTGCTTTGGTCAGGTTGAGGTAGGCAGTGTGCACCATTTTTCCATCATCCACAGACAAAGTCCAGAAAACATTATGGCTATGAGTTAGAGGCAATTTATGTTTCTCAGTATATAGAGGGGTAGTTAAAGTTTAACATAAATAGGGTATTTAATCTAACCCAAATGAAAAGCCCCCAGTGAATGTTGAGCACTTGCAGTAGGTTTGGGTACAAGTTGTGAGCTTTGCTGTGCATAGAGCATGGCCTCTAGTTGGCAAGGACATGGTATAGAACCTTGTCAGTGGAGACCTGAATAAATACATCTGTCTGTTTTATTTTCCTTGAAGAGAAAAATGACAAAATAGTAGCAGTTAGGGAGATGTTCAATAAGTATTGTGAGCTTTGAAAGAACTTTCCATTAATTCATCATTTGTTGTTTTCAAGTATACAATGTCCTATGGACTGAAGGTAATGTCACTCAGCTAAAGACTCGAGCTAAACCCTGTGGCCCTGCTCAGCTCAGTTAAGCCTACAGGACCTTTTTGTATACTTCCATTTAATATCCATAGGTCTTTACGGCACCCAGGCCTTTTTTTTTTTTTTTTGACATCTTTACAACGGGATGTACCTGTTAATAGGTAATATTAGAAAAGGCAAAAGGTAAATTAACAAAATGACTCCCTGTTGATGACACTACTTAAGAAGAGAAATTAAGCACTGTTTGCCGTGTATTTATTTACTTATTATTTGTATGTATTTATTTTTTTAAAACAATTGGAAAACGGTTCTACAGTCAGATACATTTTTTTTATCCCCCTGCCCTTATACTTAAAGGCTGTCTCTACCAGCATAACATGCTGCTTTCTACATTTTATTTCCTTATTCTTTTCCTGGGTACAGGAACACCACCACCCCCCCCCCATTTTCATTACATTTATAGTCTCAAAACCCCATCCCTCCAGCTGGGTCAACATGCTCTGTTCATCCTCAAGCTCACTCCGCTCCCCTATCCCCATTCTCACCCATCCCCACTTTCATTACATTTATACTCTCAAAACCCCGCCCCTATCAGCTAACTACCCAATCATCTACTGCCTTCATTTAGCAACTCCCTCCAGCCATCTCTACTTCTCATAACACTTGTCTTTCCTATTAGTGCTATACTACTTCCCTCTACTCATTATCTAGTAACCTAACTCCTTCCTACTCGTCTCTACATTTCTATATATACCCCCATCCTCATTGGTGCTCCTACCTCTGTCCCTTCTTACCACCGACCTAACAAATCCTTCATCGTGTTGCTTCTTTACCTCTCTATCTCCAGTCTCTTCTTATTATCACTATCTACATCATACCACATACCACTCTGCCGGCAAACACCATCATCTACTCTCGCCTACAACCACTCCTCCCATACCAACTCAACACCAATACAAGTCACCCTTGCCTCTTTCTTAACTCTCGTTCTGACCTCTTTAGGTTTCATACATTTCCTAACACATCTTTATCCACCAATCTAAAATCTAGACCCCACCCATGTACTAAATTTACTCTTGTATATCCTTACTTTATTTTATACACTACTCCTGGATGGGGACATCCACCCCAACCCTGGACCTCCTGCCCTGCCTCTCAAAACTTCATACCTCACATCTCACCCCCTCAGTCACTACCCCACACTCTCACTCCATCTCCTAAATCTGTAATGATTTTCTCTCTAAATATCCAAAGCATTGTAAATAAAATAACTGAACGACACTCATGGATTACAAACACTCCCCCCATATTTTAACTCTCACAGAAACCTGGCTAAAACCTCATCTTTCATACTACCATGCATTTACCATCTCCCCAAACCCCACCATTCCCTCAATTTTCCTTCCCAACCACCCATTGCATTCTTATTTAGGTTCTCAACATGATACTCCAAGCTTATTCTCCTCCAGACCACAGCGAACCTTTATGTATGAACCCCCAGATTTCATGAACTCTAAATTTAACTATATTAAGTCCATCTTTTCCTATATCAACCTAGCTCAAAAAGGCAGCAAAAACAGCTTTACAGTTCACTGAGTTATTTCTGGCACCTATAACCCTATGCCCAAAAATCAAAATAAAAAATAAAGTTGCCCCCTGGGTTCACAACACACAACACATACCCATTCCATCAAAAAGAGAGAGAGAGAAAGGAAAAAAGCCTTTCTCAAAATAAACCTCTCTCTCAAGGTTCTCAAAAAGAAGAAGCTAGAACTTAAAAACGTCAAAAAAGAAGAGGAAAACCTTTTCTTAACCTCCAAACAATCTAACAAAAATGAAAAGCCCCAAAATTCTGGTCCACCATGACCAAAGCTCCTCTCTGGTATAACCCTCCTATCCCCAACCCCTCCCCAACCACACCCACACAGACTGCCCAGCTCTCCTCTTAAACAAACAAGTTGAATATTCAAAAAACACAAAAAAAACTAAAACTACTCCTCTCCCCTGCCCCCTTTCTCACATAAAATAACCCCCCTAACTCCTCCTCCTTCCATCCTTTCCTATCTATCTCAAAAAAAAGATTATGTCCTTCTGGATTCTGGAAACAGCCGCCAATCCACCTCTAACTCCCACCCAACATGGATTTAGACCCCATAGCATAACCACCATGGCACTACTGCACATTCATCTACAGCCCTAGACCCTAGCAGTATGATAATAATATGCTAATAACTGTCTCTGCATGCCTCTCTCTCTCTAATCTCTAACACATACAGTTTCATTCTTCATTCTAAACCAAACTCTCAGACCTTTCTCTCTCTACCTCCTGTGTAAACTGGTTCTCTAGTTGCCTATCTAACAGACAACAATCCATATGCTGGAAAATTGTCTTCTCCCCCTTTTTTCCCATCAACACCGGAGTTCCCCAAGGATCTATCCTGGGTCTCCTCTTCAATATTTTTACTAACTAACTACATTCTGCAACTAACCTCTCTACACTTTTACAATATGCTGATGACTCCACTCTTATCACTGCCCATAACTTTCCTGAACTGCTAGCTATCACCCAAAACACCTTCTCTTCCATTGAAACCTAGGACTCTGACAATCAGCTCATCCTAAACCCTAATAAAACTAAACTTTTGCTCTTCTTTCCAAAAAACTGGCAAAAAAACAACTCTCATTCTTCATCACCTCCCTTAATAATACCACAATCAAACCTGAATCCCACACCAAATTATTCGTATCATTATTGACGATGAACTAAAATTTGACATACATATCCATCGATGTATAAAAAAAACACACCAAAAACTTGACCTCCTTTACTGAAATCAAAAATATCTTACATCCTCCGCTAAACCCTCCCTAGCCCAGTCTTTTCTCTTATCCTGTCTACTATATGCAGCTCCTGTCCTTACTAACCTGCAAGCATCACTCCTGTCCAAACTTGAGAAAACTTTCAACAAAATTGCCAGATTTGCTGCTAACCTACCTTACAAATCCCATCATTGCCTTCCTTCAAGTCACTTCAATGGCCTGAATTCCCTAAACAAGTTACTTCCACAATTGCATATTACTCACTATATCCACTATACCCCACCTGCTGCCACTCTCTCTCTAACCTAGTGTCTTATTATAACCCCCACTGCCACTCTATCTCTAACCTAGTGTCTTATTATAACCCCCACTGCCACTCTCTCTCTAACCTAGTGTCTTCTTCTCTCTCTAACCTATTATACCCCCACTGCCACTCTCTCTCTGTCTTATTATAACCCCCAACCCCACTGCCACTCTCTCTCTAACCTAGTGTCTTATTATAACCCCCACTGCCACTCTCTCTCTAACCTAGTGTCTTATTATAACCCCCATTGCCACTCTCTCTCTAACCTAGTGTCTTATTATAACCCCCACTGTCACCTTCGTACAACTAACAAACACCTTCTGGATATCTATAAACCTGCTAAACATATAGGAAAGTCCCTTGACAAATACTCCATGGCTCATAATTGGAATGCTCTTCCTACTAATATTAGAAATATCCCCCATAAGTACCAGTGTAAATAAGAACTTAAACACCATCTACTAAAGACCCAGTCTTGTCCATGTCAATCACCCAACTAGATCTATTTCTGTCTGTTCAATTATTGTATTTCCTGTCCTCCTCAGACTACCCCATTTCCTTTTTATATCTCTCTATCTCCCACTAATCTATTCAATTCCTCTCTCTAGATATATCTAAAGACAAAATCACAATGTCTCTTTGTATATGTACAAGTGTAATTTACTTGTTGGTATTTATGCCATAATACTACCTGTTACTGCTTTAAATAACTTACTGCTCTGTATACTATAATATTGTATCCTATGTATTCCTGTTAATAAACTGATCCGATTTATTGATGTGTATGCTACATTAGTGTTATCCTATGTAATGATGTTGATAAATTGATCTATTTAAGCTTTGGCTTAAATAATAATAAATGTATTGGGAGCTTTTCTCATTGGATCTACACTGAAAATGGGCCCTGGGATCAGATGGACCAACCCGGTTAACAAATGTCAATAAATAAATATATAAAGAAAACTTCTTATTGTTAACATTGTTACTTGTGTAGTTGTAAACCATTTATTGTTTACAAAATATCTACCTTTGCTTATCCTATGCTTTTTAAGTTTTTTTTTTTTCTTTTCAAAAATGCTCTAAAATGCAAGTGTGTACATAGGCTGTTAGAGGTGTGGCATTCCAGACTACATTGGTTTAATGAGCTAGTTATGGGATTTATTAATAAAAACAGAACCATTTGTGGATTAAGAAATGATGAAATAAGGGGCAAGATATTACTGGAAGCTGACTTGATCTTGTGTGAGTTTGTGGATGTATACAAGACAAGGGAAACGTATGTTGCTGCATATATTTTTCTCAATGCACTGTTGCTCTCACTTCTCACAAAGCATTTTTTTCTTTGTTTACATAGGATGTCATCTCTAGATATTAGAGGAAATTCAATAAAGCTAACACAAATTTTTTACCATGTGCGCATAGCTCCGGAATGCTTACTCGGGTGCGTACAGTTTTAGATTCAGTAAACCCCCTGTAGTGCAAGCAGGGAAACTTCTGTATAATAGAAATTTTGGCTTAAGTAGATGAATTTCATGCCAATTAGCCAGGTGGAGTGATCCAACAAGACATAATGCATCTGTGTAGACTCCGTGTCCATGTTAGTAGTGTATGTGGAAATTTTGTGTGCACAGGAGTCTACACTGAAAGAAAGAAGGGGATGTATAAGTCCACAAATATGGACATAATTCCCCTGAAAAGGTAAGATCACATACATAAATATGCAAAACATACATTGTGAATGCCTTAAAGTGGTAGGGATCATGTGAAATTAATATATTTTTTTTAAAATAATTTCCGCATGTTTGCACTATTTGCCACATTGCACAAACATTCTTAACATAAAAAAAATTGTAAAATAGCACTTATTAATGTACAGCAGAAAAATGTCCTGTAAGACCTTGCGTCAGATCTGTACAGTGGTGCATTCATGTTTTTCCCAGCTTACATGGCTATGAACACTGTGGTTTCCAAGCTGTCAGCATAAATATTATGCATATGAGGGGTAAATGCCCTGGATTTGTTAAATCACTAAAGGGAGCAACCATGTCCGCACATCCACTTCATGTAGGCTCCTTTGCAATGTTTATATTCCCACTGAATGTGGATGACATGGGGGGGGTGTGTCGTGTTACTTTTAGGATTTTTTGTTCTCAGTCTGCGTGTTTGTGCCGCACGCTGCTTGCTGCAAAAGTTTGGGCATAGCTTAGCATGTTTGCGCAACCAGACCACACACATCACAGTCATGATGTAGCCAGCTGTGAATGGAAACCAGATATATTCAATTAATAATATGTAGTTTTGTATAAGCTATGCTACATGACACTACAAATAGAGCCATGCCATGCAATTAAGAAGGGCCTTTAAATCATGTCAGTTATATCTTGAGTAGGTGAACTGCATCATAATTAGCCAATCCCACATGGTGGACCTACACCACAACTATATAAAGTATGCATACACGCTACATTCTGATTTTCCCTCAATATTCTGAACCATTGGAGTAGAGACTTGGAAAATTTAACTGAGTTAATGCTAGGGGCTGCTGCAGCTATTCTAAATCTATATGTGCTAGATGCTGAAGTCAATGCTGCTGGTGCTAACAGTAGACCTAGGCCAGGGAGGAGAACAGTGTTCAAGCCCAGGGTAACCTTTCAGGAGCTACCTGAGCTGGAGATTGTAGAGTGCTACAGGGTGGACAGGGACCTGTTACAAGATCTCAGTGAACTCTGCCATCCTCAACTCAGAGTCAGAGCTAACAGAGAGGAACCCATCCCAGTGGAAACTAAGGTATGTGTAGCCCTTAGAATACTAGCTACAGGTACTTTTCAAAAACCAAATGGGGGCGTGATAGGATGTTACAGGCATCTACATCCAGGATACCCCACCAATTCCTGGATGCTATGCTCTTGCATGCTAGGGAGCACATATATTTTCTCCTTTCCCCTGAGGTGAGGGCCAGCAGTATGCAACACTTCTACCATGTAGCACACTACCCTGAAGTAGTGGGTGCCATAGATTGCAATCATGTAAACATCAAGGTACCACCTGGTGAGCAGGGTAGAATCTATGTTAACTGCAATGGATACCACTCCATCAACTGCCAAGTCATGTGCAATGCCCAGGGGATTATAATGAACGTGTGTGCTGGCAACCCTGGTAGTTATCATGACTCCCATATCTGGCACACATCACAGCTGTACTAGATGTTTGCTAGTGAGGACATCCCACAGGACCAGTTACTGGGGGATGCTGGCTATGCCCTGGAACCATGGATGATGACACCCATCTGAAATGCACACACATACATGGACGAATACCATAATGAGGCACACGCACAAACTAGGAACATCATAGAGGATGTCTTTGGGCTTCTAAAGTCACAGTTTTGGTGCCTCAATATATCTGGTGGAACCCTGAAGTATACTCCAGAAACATGTACACAAATATTCACAGTATGTGCTATGCTACACAATCTGATCCTGCATAAACAGCTGCAGCAGGATCAGCAACTGGAAGAGATACCCAGCCCACACCAGCGTCTAGGTCACCACAGCCACAGTCACAGGAAGACTCTGAGGAGGAACCCCCTGCTGATGTCCATGAAGGAAGATGTAGGCATACTCTGTATGCCCTGGCTTTGGCTAAGAGACCACGCATGGCACATTCACTGACAACCTAGGGACCTAGTGACTAACACCTTACTCCTACTCACATACAGATAGTAACATTGATTCCAGAGAACTCACACATCCTACACCTATCCATGTACTGACTGTGTACCCCTTGCATCAGACAGAGTCAGCCCTGAACTACAGTTGTGTCAACTGCTGCATTTGGAAGGTAAGTCCGTAACCTAAGTAGTCTAGTGGATTATTATGCTATGTCATTTTAGCTATGAACACTGGTACATTATGCAAGTAACTATAGAGCACAATTTGAACAGAAACTACATCCACATGTGACTGTTGACACCCATTCAACTATCATGTCATCATTTGTAATCAGTAGCCTTCATGCAGTCCTGCTGCAACAGATTACTGGTACATCATTCAAGGGACATGTTAGAAAGTGAGGGTAATGATATTCAGACAAGTGTGTGTCCTAGCAGAACATGGGTTTGTGTTCCCTCACCCCTCAAACAGCAGTGTCCCCTGCTAATTGCCATAATAGTAACTCATCTATGCTATATGAGCATTTCACACAGTTAGTATGCCACACAGTACAAGTTCAGTAATGTAAAATTTGAACTTACACTGTACGTGTTAGGTAACTGAGGAATAGAAATGTACACATTAACACAGGTGATTGTGTGATGAATGATCCCCTTCCTGTCAAGCAGGCTGTGCCTCCAGGGAATCACACTGTTTAACCAATCTGGATGTGTATTTATCTAATGAATATTGATCAACTGCCTCCTTTAGTTTTCAGACCTTCAGTTTGAGGTCTGAATGTTTGGAAGGAGATGTAAACCGTTATGGCTGGGGTGCTCTCCACAGCTTTGAACCAGGACTCTGTGACTGCATAACTATCTGCATCTTCCAAGGTGAGGAGAGCTTCCATTGAGTGCAGTTTCATGTTGAGAACTCCTACTGTTTAGCAGCATAACAGAAAATGATTGACCTCAATAATTACCTTAGGTTATGGTGTCAGTATCTGTCACCCTGGGATGACACGATTAACAGACCTAGATGCTTTGCCAGAAATTATCTTCAACTGTCATCCTTGGGATTTTGGCTATGGGTCAAGGCTCTTGCCACCCCCATAGTGCCCTTTTTAGGTGATGTCTCAAGGACAAAATTCCAGATGTGAAAACTCCATATAAAAACAATCTCAAGGTTATGTTGCTAAACGCTAGGTTTCTTAACAAGAACCTGCACTCACTGGAAGCAGTCCTCACCTTAGAAGACTTACACACTTGTGCAGTCAAAGAAACCTGGTTTACAGCTGTGGAGACAACTCCAGGTATATTGTGCTACACCTCTTTCCACATATTCAGACTACAAACTGAAGGAGTGAAAACTAAAGGAGGCAGTGTATCGATAGTCATTACAGGCAAACACACCTACAGATTGGTTAAACATTAGGATTCCCTGGAGATACTTCAGGTGCAATTAACTGTTGATAGGACACCTATTCAAGTCATTGCTAGCTACCGAACCCCATTTGTGAATCAAGACACCCACTCTGCCTACTTGGATCTGCTTGAGTCTATCAAGATAAATCCGAACACCCTGGCTTTGGGCAACTTTAACTAACCATCCATTGACTGGGTAAATTACCTGTGCTGTAACTCACTTTCCCAAAAGTTCCTTGACTTTATTAACTCCAGTGCACTGGACCTGCAGTTTGACATTCCCACAAGGGGTGCCAATATCCTGCATCTGGTGCTTACAATTATGGGGGGGGGCACTGTGAAGTCTACCCTAGTGATATCTGACCAAAAATCAGTCTAATTTGAAGTAACTATCAGACTGCCACCCCCCGAACAGCAAAGAAACTAAAACACTTCTCCACAGCACGTTAGTACCTCTTACGGGATGACAAAAATAGCTGTATTGTGCCTCCCCCCTCAGGTGGAACTATCAACTATGCCCAGTTTTACACCAATGCTTTATACAAACACCTGTTTAACTGCATTGACTGGGCTGTACCTGATAGAACCAAAACAAGCTGCACAGCGAAGGGTAAACCTGCTTTGTGGACAACTGCCATTAATAGGCTTTACAGTAAGAAGAAGAAACTGTTGTCTAAGAAAAGGAGGGAGCTCTCAGAACTGGAAATACTCCATCCTGAACTTGAACAAGCAAATAAGATGTCTTGTGAAGTCCTCCAAAGCAAACTATGAGTCCAAATTAGCTTTCTCAACAAATGACAACCACAAGGTATTCTAATGTTACATCTGTAACCTAAAAGGAAAGGCTTAGATTTGTGCCAAACTGGTAGTTAATGATACCACATATACTGAGCCTGTGGATATAAGCTAACCTGTTGGCTGACAGGTCCTTTGAAAAGTTCACTCTCCTGTCCCCACCACACGTACCCCGTGACATCCCTACCATCTGTCCTCTACCTTGTATCTCTAAACAGCAGGTTGTAAATGCCACTCTAAGGCCAAAAACACAGCATCTATGGGACCTGTTAACATCCCAGACTGCATCCTACATGG
Organism: Protopterus annectens; assembly: GCF_019279795.1. Taxonomy (NCBI): domain Eukaryota; kingdom Metazoa; phylum Chordata; order Ceratodontiformes; family Protopteridae; genus Protopterus; species Protopterus annectens. The sequence goes on from NC_056749.1 coordinate 634,296,020, forward strand.
GCTCTAACATGGATTAACAACACCTTTAGGTACTCTTTTCAATTATAGTCTAAGCACTGACTTCGTACCAGCTCAATGGAAAACAGCCACTATTATTCCCCTGCACAAAGGTAACGCATCCACTGTCCCTAGGAGCTATAGACCTATTAGTCTTATCTGTAAGGCTATAGAGCAAATCATCATGGACCGTATCTACAAAGATATTGGTAATCTCCAAACAATAGCCCCCCACTCAGTTTGGATTTGTCAGAGGTAGATAATGCCTGTGAAACATTGTAAACTTCTTCAAGACAGTCACCAAGCCCCTGGATGAGGGAAATCTGTGCATACAGCCTACCTAGAGTTAGCCAAGGTGTTTGACATTATCCCCTATTAAGACATCATTGGAAAACTCACCCAGCTAGGTATCAACTCTTATATAGTTAGATGGGTCACTAACTGACTCACTGATGGAACCCATATAGTCAAAATAGGGGAATCCACCTCCAACAGCAGACCTGTAACCAGTGGTGTTCCACAGGGATCTGTCCTGACACCTCTACTGTTTGGAACCTAATTCTCCAAAGTAAAAGCTAAAACCTAAAGGTCTGTGGCTAACAAAGTTTATTGATGACTGCAAACTGGGAGTAGTCATAGAATCTCCAAACAATGTCAACATCCTACAAGAGAGTCTTACACAAACAAATGATTTATGCCAAAGTCATGGCCTTAACCTCAATGCAAAAATGTATTATCATTCCTCTCCGTGCATGCGATGTTCTGGCTAACTACCAAAGCAATAACAAAACCCTAAGTATGCACTCTGCGGTGCGTGACCTGGGAACACAGGTTGACAGTAACCTTACCTTTGATCAACATGTCTCCACAGTGGTAAGAAGGGCATTCTATATTGCTCATCTCATAAGCAAGGTCATTGTATCCAGTAAATGAAAGAAGTTATAACCTCTCTGTACTCTCCCCTCATCAGGCCAATAATGGAATACAATAGCCCTTTTGGTATACACCTTTCCAAGCACTTGCAGCAACTGGAGAGACCACAAAGGTTCTTCACAGAATAATTCAAGGTCTTCAGCATCTATTCTATGTGAATCCTCTGAAATCACTGTCACTTTATTGTTTCATACAGACTACTCAGAGATGATCAATGACTTGCATTTAAGGCAATCTTTGACCATGCTTTATTTGAAATGCTGCATATCCACAAATCAAATGGTACACAGGTTGCTTCCTCTAACGACCTTAACCTGGTATGTGACAGTAACAGAACATGCTGGAGGGTCAGATTTGTCTCCCAGAGGTTAACACACCTTTGGAATGGACTCTGTCACCCTTACCTCCTACCAGTATGTCATCTACTATAATAGAACAGGGATACCCAGAAAAATTTGCATGTTGAAAGAATTCACTTGCAGAATTTATCCCAAATGGCATTCTCAAAAATCTGTACCTTCCAAACATAGTACTGAAAGTAGTTAGCAATGAGGATTTCTTGACTAACTGAATTTGCCAAAATGAACTCTTTGCATCTAAGACAGAAAAAAATAGTGGCACCTGGCATGAGATTTGCAACTTCTTCAGTTGTGTGCATTAGATGATGTCTTCTTAGTGCTTTGTTCAACTCTCATGGATCAGTACATATTCTGATGTTTTCTGAGCTTTTCTTAAGAGCTTCCACCATGGCCAATACCCACTCAGTTGTTTCATCTACTGGACAAATCACACCTTGTTGCACCATTTTATCTAGCTCAGCTTTGACTCTGTCCTGCATAGATATTGGAAATTTCCTGGCTGGCCTGATAGCTGGACTGACATCTCGGTCTAACTTTGTGGAGTACACAACTGGAAACTTGCCTAGTTTTTCTTCAAAAAGATCAGCATAGGTAAAAAATGGGCGAAATGAGAGTAGTGGTCTTTCAAACTAACTTGATAGACTTCCTTATTAAAGGAGTACAACAGGTTTCTCTAATGTATTCCTCAACTTCACGGCCCTTTTCCTCCCTATTTACATTGTCCTCTGTAAAGCAACAACAATAAAGCATTTACAATTTTTATAATTCTCCTTACTTCTGTAACAGAAGCCTACCCTTCTCATACTGTGATGGTTTCACTTACAAAATGATTCTCTCACGTTACACTTTATTAATTAATTTTGTTTCAAATCTTGCATTTACACACATGGATACATGTTTACCATATTCATTTATTGACTACAATCTACAGCATATTTCAGACAATGAGCAGAACACAACATTGACTCTGAATCTGGGTATACCACAACATTAGCTAATGGCTGGATGCTATGCTACACAGTACTGCATGCTTACTTACTTTAACTTGCTTTACCAGTTCAGACATGCACTGAAACAATAATGAAAGTCTGTGATGTCCCAGGTATTTCATACATGACTTTTAAGACTACAGTATCTCTATTTACATTATTTTATTATTAAGTAATGCATTAAGTTATTACTTTATTGATTTTCTTACATACTACTCGCTTGCTCATCCTGGCCAAACACCTTGCATGGGACTAGACATTGCAAGCCTTCTCTTCTGCAGCTGTCGAAAGAGAAGGGAACCATTATGCATACCAGTTTTGTTCAGATTCAACTTGTATATTTATAAATTACTAGTACACATCCTTACATAACTGTGGGGTGTTCCTATCCCATGTCTCTTGGATCCTGTTATCCAATGTTCCCCTGTTCCTTTGATAGAGGTCATCATAATGGTGATGACACTGCTCACCAGTGTGGGGGATACCAGTTGTACTGGTCAGGTCACTGGCCAAACTATCCCAGGGCTCAGACTTACATTCTGATCCCTGATAGTTGCCCTGTAGCAGCTGGGACCCATAGCACTCTACCAGGAGTCCTCTGAAAACCCTTGACTCCTGCACACCCCACTGTTGTGCCCTAAAGTGCATACTACCTTCCACCATGACAGCAGCCATATCCACATTTAAGGTCAGTCTCCAAGGAATAATGTGACATTCCTGCCTATTGCCCTTTAAATAGGCTGCATTCCCACCATTGTACATCATACTGTAAGTTTCAGAAACATACCACGTCGTTTAGCATCGCACAAGCCATGTTTAAGCAAACCTTAGGAATGCACAAACATGAAAAGACCATTGACCATGTTTAAGCAATGCTTAGCATTTTGCACCTTTCCTAATTTTAGCATTATCCTGTTCGATTCATCAGCTAGAGCGTCTTCTGTGTGGAGACATGCGTGAATGGGTGTACCTTCGTTGAAGGTTGTGCATCAGGGCCGGCACCTCGGCATGTAAAAATCTACTGCCAATCATTAGCGGACCTGAGTTCCGCTGTGGTGAGCCCTAACCGGGAAAAGCCAAAAGACACAACAACATTGAATTTAAAGTCAGTGTTTCAGTCACCTGAACACAGTTTCACAGCAATAAATGTAAAAGGTATTTCTGCCCAGGATTTGAACCTGGGACCTTCTGCAGTGTAGGTAATGACTCAAGGTATATAGCCAGTGGGATACTGAAAGGAACTCCTATATCTTCAGATATACTGCAAAGGCGGTCTGTAAGCATAGTGCAGCTTCACTGCATGGGTTTGAGTGTTGCTAAGCACCACAGAATTACAACAATCGAATGCATCTGGTTTCTATATTTAGATGTTTAGCTGCTGTGTAATACATGAGTGTGCAGTGCTAAGCAGAGCTAAATAACATGGCACATCCTGCAAACAAGCACATAAAAATAAAAGTAGAAACTGAATGTATCCAGTTTCTATTTTTAGATGTCTGGCACAAGTCTGATGTATGGTTGCGTAGAGCTAAGCATAGCTAAACAACATAGCGAATTGTGCAAAAACACATACATGTAAAAAAGAAAAATAATCCAACTTAGTGAAATAAAATGTCTTGTAGACCTTTGGTCAAGGTTAATGGGCTGAAAGATATGCAAGTGTGCCACTGGTCTTGCACATATTCAATCTCTGTCTTGTTCTGACCTCCCTTAGGTGTGCACCACAGTTAATATGCATGGAGCGCTGCTGAGGGAGAATTGTGGCCAAGTACATGAATGCATTCCATGTAGGTTCTACACAGAACCTACACAGAGTTTATTGGATCCTGAGGATTGTCTTTTTATTTTTTTCTAGTTGTCATACAGACATGAATTATCTTGTAGGCATCAATTGCTATATTTACAAGCTAAATCTCAAACTTTTCTCTCTTTACCTTCACTGAAAATAGGCCTCACTCCAGTTGGACTTCATGATCATTTACTGATCTACTAGTGGATTACATGCCTGATCAACTGTATGTTGATGGGAGCTGTAGTCTATCTTTGCAATTTATGGGCACAAGGCATATAAACTCTGAGAATGGGGTGCCAACCCACTGTAGGATACACAGACATGGTTTGACAGCACTACTAGCTACTACTAGCAATTTAGAGGACTCCCGATTCACCTATGGCATGTCTTTGCAGTATAGGGAGAGCCAAGGACATCCAGCAAACCCCCATGTAGACACAGGGCTAATATGTAGACTACCTGTTGATGACACCCCAGTTGAAAACCGAAATGAAGGACCAAGAGCCATGAGGCAACACCACTCATGTTGCCCCAATGTTCTGCCCATACTGCAATTATTAAAAGAGAGATGCATGCATAAATAAATAAAATAAACTAATACCAAGTTAAAACAACCAACAGAGGAAACAGAAACACAGAAGATATCATTTGAATGAAAACAGAAAGTAAAAAGGTGAGGAATAAAGTAAAACTGAGTTACAGAAATAAAGCTAAATTGTGTTGTAACAGCAATGTAAACAAGAAAGTGAGATACGAGTTGTGCAGAAGACACACTGCATTTGAAATATAAACATCACATAGTAGGTATGTCTCTAATCATGAGATGCAACATTGTACTGCCTTTAAACAGATTTGCAGAATCTTTGCAGGAAAAATATTTTCAAAGATTTATAAAAGTGAAGACAAGCAGGTTAAAATAAATGTGAATTTTCTTTAACAGAAACATGAAATCAATATGTCTGTTGCTATTGTTAAAGTAAAACAAGTTGATAAATTATAGCAAAAATGCATCAAGATATGCTGAGAAAAGAACACAAGTTAGAATATTGCAAGAAATATTATAGCAATAACCCACGCCTGGGTGTGGGTAATGCTGGATTTTACCCACGGTTGGTGTGGTTTGGTCAGGAGGGTGAAGCCCGAGTGGCCAAACAAAGACAACCATGGGTAAATCCAGCATTACCCACACCCAGAAGTGGGTTATTGCTATTATACAATGACATTATTTAAGAAAAAAAATAATTACTTTTCTTAAATAATGGCATTGTATAATGCCTCCTTGCTGCCCTTCCGCAGCTTTCTGGTATTCTGTGACAGTTCTGATGTACTGCACATGCGTATGCTTACACAGTACATCAGAGCTGTGGGCAAAAGCAACGGAGAAAGCAAGATCTCCGTTGGTTTTTACAAACTGTCTCACTATGTTAAAGGAGTTTAACATAGCGAGACAGCTTTAAAAAAAATCTCCATTGCTTTTTTTAAAGCTGTCTCGCTATGTTAAACCCATTTAACATAGCGAGACAGTTTTGAAAAAAGCAATGGAGAAAGCAAGATCTCCGTTACTTTTTACAAAGTGTCTCGCTATGTTAAAGGAGTTTAACATAGCGAGACAGCTTTTAAAAAAGCAATGGAAAATCTCCTTTGCTTTTTTTAAAGCTATTGTGCTATGTTAAACCCATTTAACATAGCGAGACACATTTAGAAAAAAGCAATGTAGATAGGAAGATCTCCATTACTTTTTTTAAAGCTGTCTCGCTATGTTAAACTCATTTAACATAGCGAGACAGTGTGTAAAAAGCAACGGAGATCTTGCGTTCGCCGTTGCTTCAAAAAAAGAGTTATACTAATGGAAAAAGTCCGGGCGACCGGACCTTTTTCCATTAGTATAACTCTGATTTACAACATGTACGCTGACCAATCAGCATGCACGTTTTAGAATATTAATGGAGGGTCGTTGTATAATGAGAATTAATAAGGGAATATTGAATTTAAACTGGATTCCCTTGCAGAATGTATTATTAAATCAGAAAATGAAAGACCAAACATGAATCAAGCAAAGGGACAAGAAATGAGAAATAGAATGAGATGTTGTTACAGAAATAGTGTAATGATATTGGAACATTTAAGCCAAAGAAAGAGAACAATGAGGTGTACATAAGATATGGTACAAGTGAAATTCAAGCATCACATGCATGTAAATTCAGATACAAAAATAACACGACAAGAGTTGGTCTAGCTACTATTAAGAGTAAAACAGTATCACTGTAAAATTAGGCAAGTGTAGAACTGGAGTGATAAGTCTGAAATGCATAGGTCATACTCCAATGTATGTGAAAAGATATCTGACCCAGAAAGTGAGAGAATTTGCAGAGGATTATAGGAATGATGCAGCATCATGCAGAGTTTGTGCTTAACCTGTCTTAGATAACAATGCTGGATATATCGTGTATGTGAAAATATGAACAAAAAATGTTTTTGAAATGCTGAAAAAAGTACTTATTGATGCATAAATGTTAAAATACTATGATGAGACATAAGTTAGATGTACTGCAAGCAGATGCCAGTCAGAATGATATAGTTGCTGAGAGTAGAATAAACCAGTTACCTATGACTCAAGAAGAGTTACTGGTACACAAAACAGGTAGGTGCAGGTAGAAAAAGAAGTGTCAGCAATAGTGCAAGGATGTATTAAATTCAATGAACATGTCTATGATAAAGAAGTTCAGATGGAATAGGGCCACAAACTATTGATAAGCTTATTCAGAAAGTCTTTGTACAAGGCATCTATCCTCAAGACCTTATAGGATGTTACTTAGTCAAAAGCAATATGATCTGAAGCTGAATTTTGGACTAAGTAAATAAGATGCAGTGTACATGTTGAACAGAGTATACTTCCAATAAAACCATGAAGACTTGTTATAAAAAATATATTCTAGCCTCCCTCCTCCCTACGGCGTTCAGGTTACCGTGCTCAACAGTAAACCAGAATTCTATCCAGTAAATCTGTATTTTTCCAACTTGACTGAAATACAGAGTATCCTGTCCTACAGCTATATACTGAGTTCTCCTCCCCCAGAAAATGGCAACAGAATATTGCTGCAAACAGTCTGAAACAAAAATTCTATCCAGTAAATCTGTATTTTCCACCTTAATTGAAATACAGAGTATCCTGTCCTACAGTTATATACCGAGATCTCCTCCCCTAGAAAATGGCAACAGAATATTGCTGCAAACAGTATGAAGCAAAGTATGTTGGATGTTTCTGTAAATTCCAAACCTGTTACAATCTATTAAACTGTCCTCAAAAGAAACAAGCAAACCAGTAAATCAACAAAGCGAGTTCCTTGTCAGCAGGCAAGACCACACACCAATTTAAAAACCAAACGCGTTTTATTTAAACCAAGACGTTTTCGCCACGGCAATCCGTGGCTTCTTCAAAGGTAAAAATACATTTAAACCTCACACTCCATTAATAAAAGCTCAAAAGAGGAAATGACATCATCTGATTTCCTCGGAGCAGCAAACATTTTTTTTAAAAACAAAAAAACATAATCATATACAATCCAGAATTGTAATCCTCCATATTATTTAAAATAAAATTTATGTGTAACCTTGAATAAACATGTATAAAATAAACCTAAAAAAATGCTAATAGTCAGAGGTTTACATAAAGAATATATATATATATGATTAATTAACAACAGCATTTTATGAACTATAAGACCAGCTGTACTACCAGGAACGTGTGCACTATAAATATGTACACTAAAAATGATTTTAGAAAACAGGGAGTTAGAATGACAGTTACGCCTTGACGCATTCAGGGATCCAGGTTTGAATAGCAACTGTAATATAGCCCCTGTCTTAAAGTTAAAAAGTTACCTTAGGTAATTTTATATTTTTACCTAACTTTTTTTCCAGTCTTTAATGTCCTGTGTAAAACAGGGTTAAAAACAGAGTAGTTTTTCTAGGTAACGCACAGAAGCACATTGAACTGTCAGAAGTTATGTATTTAACATTAGAGTTAACAGGTTACATTAATAAAGTTTTTTACTTTATTACATTTTTTTGAAGTGACCTGTTAAAAGGTTGTTTAACATAGCCCCCTTTTTTCTTCTTGTTGTCACTGTCATGGTGCAATTAAGAGTAATTAATCCTTTTTGCAAAGGTATTTTTATTCATATCCATTTATTTATAGTGCACACGTTCCTGGTAGTACAGCTGGTCTTATAGTTCATAAAATGCTGTTGTTAATTAATCATATATATATATATTCTTTATGTAAACCTCTGACTATTAGCATTTTTTTAGGTTTATTTTATACATGTTTATTCAAGGTTACACATAAATTTTATTTTAAATAATATGGAGGATTACAATTCTGGATTGTATATGATTATGTTTTTTTGTTTTTAAAAAAAATGTTTGCTGCTCCGAGGAAATCAGATGATGTCATTTCCTCTTTTGAGCTTTTATTAATGGAGTGTGAGGTTTAAATGTATTTTTACCTTTGAAGAAGCCACGGATTGCCGTGGCGAAAACGTCTTGGTTTAAATAAAACACGTTTGGTTTTTAAATTGGTGTGTGGTCTTGCCTGCTGACAAGGAACTCTATTAAACTGTCCTGTTATTCAGGCAGTGTACCTAGGAAACCCTGTTGAGCACTGTACCTTAAATGACCTGCTAAATAATTTCCCTCTCTCCCAGCATTTTTCCCTTCTCTCCCAACTATTGAAACCCTATGTAGAACACTTTATTTTTATTAAACCTTGTAGTGCTCCTACCCATCAACCAGTACTCCATAAGGGCTCAAAACAAAAACACCACGGAAGGGTCTATCCTACTCTGTATTATGGTTGTATTTTACTAGCTTTTCCCCTTTAAATTGTCTCCTAAACCTACTGATAGTCTTCCTTCATCTATTGACCGCTTCACTCCCCTCCCTGCCCCCCTTCATCTATTGACCGCTTCACTCCCCTCCCTGCCCCCAATTCCAACCCGCCCCCAGTACCTTTATTACAAACAGTAACCACTCACACCTTTCAAACAACCTATAACATCACTACACCTATATTACCTCCTACAGCTTCTCACTACTATCCCTCCTACTCAGCTATGTACAAGCACACCATACCTATACTCACTGCATGCACACTCCTTGCATACATCACATCTTACCAAACCTCCACCATTCCTGCACTCAACCACTACCACTGTACCACCACACATATCCCACCTCTACTCTACTAATCTCCCATCAGGTCAACAACCTTCCCGATACACCCTCTATATAGACTACAGACCACAATACCTAAACTAAAAACAACCCCACAACTTAACATAACAACCCTACCACCATAGCTATTACCTACAGAACACAATCAAAAAACTTCCCTTACAAGCAAGCATATCCAGAAATTGATAAAACTAATAATCTCATCTACATCCAACTTAGCACTCAGTGGAGACATCCATCCCAACCCCTTCTCTCATAATCAGACTATAAACCACATCTTCTCCCAAATCACAGCCAATAGAAAGCCAACCGACCTCCTCCTGATAAGCCTAAATATTAGAAGTATATGCAACAAGGTGCATGAACTCCATGCCACCATAGACTTCTACTCCCCCGATGTAGTGATCCTTACAGAAATATGGTTAAAACCACACATTACTAATGAGCAAATCCTCCCTACTGGTTACAATATACTAAGAGTAGACCGACTAAACAAGAAAGGAGGTGGTCTATAATATGTATTCAGCATCTAGACATCCAGATCTTAAAGTTAGCAGCTCCCCAAATAAGTAAGGAAGAAATAATATATACCACCCTTAAAATAAACCAAAATAAAACCCAAAACATAATAGGTTGCTACTTCCCATCTGGCCAAAACATCCCTCCACTTGAAAACCTCCTCAGCTGGACTACCCACCACCTACCCCAAGAAACTTTAACTCTAGGAGACTTCAACACTGACTGGAAATCCTGTTCTAGCAACCACCCAACCCATCATGTAAACCTTCATGGCTTCATCCAACAAGTCCAGTCACCTACTAGGATAAATAAAAACTCCAACAAACACACTACCCTTCATTGGATACTAGTCAGTAAGAGCCCCCAGTCATATATAGCAGGCTGCCTATCTGACATCCTCAGTGATCACTCCCCAACCTTCCTACTAAGCAAACAAATTTATAAAGCGAAACCCATCATCTACCATCAAATGGGCAAAGAAATTAACTTCAACCCTCTCTCATTCAGCTCATCCCTAAAAGACTGTAACTGGCAATCTCTAAAATACCTCAAACTAGATGACGCAGTTGACTACTTTAATAAAACATTCCTAAGCATCCTTAATTACAATGCCCCCATAAGACGTTCCTGAGCTAGAGCCCAACCATCCCCATGGCTACAAAAAAACACTAAGTCTGAAATGAAAAACAGGGATAAAGCCTGGGACAACTGGTGCAAAACCAAAAAACCCTCTACTAGGAAAAAATTCCTAGAACTATGCAATAGAACCGAAAGCTTATAAAACAGGAAAAAATCCAGTACTACCAGTTTGCCCTTACCTCCTCCCAACATAACCCCAAACAATTCTGGTCCTCAAACTCCATCCTCCACCCAGGTAAAGTAAGTACACCCACTCCTAACTTAACTCACTCCTCCGAAAGTATTGCTACCTCATTCAGCAATCACTTCACACAAACTGCACTATCACTAGCTAGACAACACAACCCCCCCATAACCCCCCCATCAATTACAACTAACAATCTCCCCACTGGCTTCTCTTTCTCTCCTGTTACTACCTCCAAAATAAAACCACTATTAACTAAACTTAAACCCACCAGATTAGCAGCAGACAACCTCCCAAGTGAATACCTTCAACTTGCAGCTGACGCTCTAGCCTACCCCGTATCACTCTTGATTAACAGATCTCTGTCAAAAAGTTATGTTCCACACTATGGAAAGGCTCTCACATAATTCCCCTACACAAAGTAGGCCCCTCCACAGGTCTAACCAATTACCGCCCCATAGCTATTCTCCCGCCACTCTCCAAAATACTAGAGAGATGCATTCATTCTTAAGTCTCAGATCACCTCCTTGCTAACAACCTCCTCTCCAACACACAACACGGTTTCCGACCTAACCATAGCACCACCACCATCTTACTCTCTTTCTCTAACACTATTCTATAAAATAAAAATGCAGGTTAGCTCTCCTCAGCTACCTTCCTAGACCTCTCTAAAGCTTTCGACATGGTCCACACAAACAACTCATCTCTCTTCTCAATAACCTATCCTTCTTTCAACCAGTCATCAACTGGTTTCAGAGTTACCTATCTGACTGGGAACAAGCAGTTGTTTGGCAGGACGACCTATCCCCCAACTACCAGTCTCCATATGGGTTCCCCAAAGGTCCATCCTGGGATCCCTACTCTTCTCTATTTTCACCAATAATCTAGCCTTAGCCACAGCACATGGCACACTCATACAATACGCAGATGACTCAACCATCATCTGCACAGCCCACTCCCTACCCGAACTGCAAAAAGTCACACAGGAAGCATTTTCCTCTATTGAAAATTGGTTATCTGATGCCCAACTAATACTCAACCCAGACAAAACAAAATTACTAATCTTCCAACCCACCAAACATACCCTATACAGCTATCACTTTAACATCACAGCAAAAGACACCACCACCATCCATCCTACAGAACACACCAAATTACTAGGAGTACAAATAGACTATAAACTGAACTTTAGCATTCACATTTCCATGACCATTAAAAAAGTGCACAAAAAAACTAGGAGCATTATATAGAAATCAACAACTACTTACCAAAGCAGCTAAAATTTCGGTAGCAAATTCTCATTTTATATCCACCCTACTCTACGCCTCTCCAATATTTACTAACCTTAGACAATGCGAACTAAATAAACCTGCTACAACAAAATCGCCAAATTTGCCACAAGGGCTTCCTACCATACTCAGCACGGTCTCTCACTAGCAGAACTGGGCTGGCTAGAGCTCCCCCCCTCCTTTAATAGTACCAACTCGCACTCGCCCACAAACTAATAAACTAACCACTAAAAGACCCATCTCTCCAGACTCTACTCCAACCCTACATAACCACAAGACCACTAAGATCCAGCCACAAAAACCTCCTACACATCACAAGTGCCAATAACTCTGCTGGAGAAGCATTATTCTCCTGCACTATAGCCAAACTCTGGAACTCCCTCCCATCCTCAATTATCTCTGTAACTTCTTGCACTCACTTCAAATCCTTAATAAAATCACACTTAAAAACTTGCCAGATATGCCCTTGCAACCCCCCCCCCCTCTAATACCATCCACTCCACCCACACACTACCTCTCTCGGCCCCTATCAACAACCTACTCTTAGCAAGCTTGGCTACTCATGTTCCCAGTTACCTACCACATAGTGCTAACTTCTTGTAGGTACAACTGCTAATGGCTGTTATGAACCTCAAAAACAGATTGTATCAATTGCTCACTGATGAATCTCAACTACATTTGTAACCATGTTTAGTATATGTCACCATATTTTAAAATTGTACTATGTTCTGCAGCTGTTTTACATCTATGTTTTATTCTTGTCTTAGGTTTTCAGATGAACTAATGTCTATATTTTAAATGCTATGTTTTTTAATTGTATAATGTAAGTAATACTTAATGTGGAGCTTTTCACCCAGGGCCTCTGCTGAAAACGGACCTGTGTCCAGTCGGAATCTCCCAGTCAACAAATGTAAATAAATGAATATTCAGCACAAAAATATTAAAAATAATTTGAGAGATGTACTGATACTGACTTAGAAATGCATTTACATTAGGACATTACACTGAGAGATTTCCCTAAGCAAAACTAATCAGGAAGGGAAGGTCAGTCATCTTTTTATTTCAAGGCAGACATAAGTGGTGTTCAATGCTTAATTCTCAAAAGCTTTAAATAGCAGCTTCCAATCAACCAAGAAAGCAAATACTTCAACAGATACATTACTCACATGTGGAATAGTAGAGTAAAATAACAGAAAGAAGTTTGTATAATTTAGTGACAAGGAATGTTTTGTCACACTTTCTTGCATCCTCAGTATAGTGGCATTTTTTTTTCTCAGCCATAAAAAAAAATTCATAAAATTAATTTTCTACACACCCACAGCACTGAGCTTTAACATTGACCTTTAAACTTAGTGAAATCATCTAAAGGGAAAATGTGAGATGCTTCCATACACTTTAATGGATGCAAGTTGTGCATGGACAGAGAGGCGTCCATTAAATTTTCTGGATAGCCACCTTACATGATGTCATGCAGAGAAATGCTAAATTTATTTGGGTCATGGTTTTAATAAAAACATTTACAAAGCCTTTTTATTAAATAAAAGGTCCAAATAAATATGGATACACTTGAGCAAGTTGCATTGTGGCATTTAATCACCAGATGGTCTGATTAATTTCTATAGCATGACAAAACATTTTTAAACACAAGTGGTGGAGAGTTTTGACATACTACACTAAAAATCCACAAGAACAACTGATATATTTCATGGTTGTTCTGATAGTTAAGGCCACTTTTGTTTATGGAGATGAAAAAGCAGATTTGTTCCAGATCAAAAAACTATGCAAATAAGCATATATCTGATCTTCTTCAAAGAATTTTCATATATTATATGGGTACTCTTAAATAATTCAAATAATTGACCTAACTAGTGAAAGTTTATAGGGCATTAAAGAGGGCTACTTAATATTATGTTATCTATCAGTTGTCCATTCAAAGGTCAGAAATGCAGAAACTCTTTCTATTAGTGAGAATTCAAGCATATAGTGTGTAACTCATTTGGCTGCAATGATCAGGAGCAAACAGAACTATTCAAATAGTCAATAAGTATCATGAGAAAGCGCAGTTGCTATGATCACATTTTTTGGAATATATGAATATGCCAGTACAAGGACTCAGTCTCTCACTAGCATACCTGTTAATACGCAAGAAGCAGAAAAGAAAATTATCCATTCAGTGCATGAAAACGAATACAAACTTTAGCAGAGATAGAAGAACTATTAAAATAGAAACTCCAGAAGACTCCAAGTTTCCATGCTGGAAAAAGAATAGCAATGTTAAGCTTACTGGAAACGTTCCAAACATTTAACTGAAGCTCTTGGGAAAGCAGTTGACCCAAGTTCCTGTTTTTCTTTCTAGTGAAGATGGAAAATGGTATCAGAAGAATTGTGCACATATGTATAATACAAATTCATCCAAGTTTCCGCAAGAAGGGTAAGCCAAGATGTCAAAAGTGCTGTACCAGAAAAGTGAGATAAAGAAATCTGTTATAGCCTACAGTTGCAAGATGGCAGTTCAAGTCATGTCTTCAAGAAAAAAGCTGTAATGGTCTAGCCTTCATAAGATATTTAATCAAACTGCCTTCCAGAAGGACTGTATACCATATGACATGTAACTAGCACATGCCTCTCACCTAACCAGATTTTCGCCTCATATTTTTTGCCGGTTTCTCCCGAAATTGTGGTTTTCTGGCAAATCATTGAGGACTGAAGTTGGAAAATAAAAACATACATTTGAGATTTAGAGTTCATGTTCTTTATAAAATTCATGCTGATGCAAATCCTGTTATTCTATCAACTTTCTAAGTTTGTATGAATAATATTTAAAAGTTGTCCTTATTTTTGGGCCTTTGTCTCCCATTATTTATGACTTTGTCCAATTTCTTGCTCAGAAGATGACAGTATGAGCTTGGCAGTAGCAACAATAACATAGTTAAAGCCATATACTCCATATATATCATATAGTTGACAGCAAGAACTGTCCCAAAAGGAAGATTAAAAGTCCAGGGAGAAAGTAATCCTATCAAACATTGTACATTTAAAATGCCATTGAAGAAACTAAGCAGGCGCATGCATAGTATGAGAGTTTATCATGATACTAAAGACTGAACAGATTCATTTATTAAAATGCTTCATGAATAAATGGTATCTGATGGAAAACGCTTGTGACACGTTTATTATACATTCATTCAACTATTCATTCTCTGATAACCTGCTTATTCCATTTCAGGGTCTTGAGGGAACTGGAGACTGTCCAGGTGCTGAATGGGCAAGAGTGAAACTAATCCTCAGTACAGTGCCAGTTTATAACAGAATGTGCTCACACACATCATAGCATGCACACTCACAGACAATTTGGAGGATTGCTGATTCACCTATACCATGTTTTAGCATGTGGGAGGAAATGGAGCATGTCAAAACTGCCATGGGCACATAAAGCACATGATGATTCATTGCATTAGACACCTAGCCAAGAACCTAAGTGCAGAATCCAGTGCTGCGATGCAGTAGTGCTAACCAGTATGTCAGTGCGTTTCCTTGCTTAGTATACATTAAGGATAAATTAAAATTATCTCTGTAATGTAACGTAATTCATGTTGATCCATATAAAATATATAAAACAAAAATATAATATAGGTTTAGTACAGGATGTGTAGCTTTAAATATGTTAATGTCTAGTTTAGGCACATTCCTTCTGGTTAGCAGTATAAATAAAAATCTCATGAAGGCTAGAAATTCATCCGCAGTGTCTGCAATACTTGATGCACATTCTGACAAATGTCATGTTACAGCAACAAGTAGCTGTTGCTTGTGATGGAAACCATAAGTTTACATGGTATACAGAAGAAATGAGGAAAGCCATAAAGATAAACAAAAGATATAATTTTGGAGAGTCCTTATGTCTGACTGATAGGAACTGACAAGCAAGGAAAGCAACATCTGTAGTAGTCAATAAGAGGTGCAGGCATGGAAAGAAGGTCTATAACACTTAGTTGAATCCCACATCAAGCGAATAGCTCTTCATCGAACAACTGTTTATCAAAGCTCCTATTCAGCAAATGGACTTTTCAGCAGAAATTTTCCTAGGGCAAAATAACGGTCGGCCACCAACTGGAATTTGCCCTTTTCCCCACTGTAGTGTGATCTTGGAGTTGGTATATTTAGTTGAGGGGTATAGGGGTTGTAGCCACCCACCTGGGTAGATGTTAAGTTTTATGATTTTGTTCACATTCACTAGGGTTCCCTACCTTTGGTTTGCCCTAGGAAAACAGACAAAGAGATATTGGTGAAACCATATTAAATTAATTTCAATAACCTCAAAAATGTCTGGTAAATCATCTCTTCCCATGTTAAGGGAGGAGTAACATCTCCCAGATTTTCTGCAAAGGTGAATAAACATGTTCTTGACTGAAAGCATCATAATGAGATGGAAGAAACATTTTGAGAAATATCTTGATTCTAGTTGACATGCACATTCGAGCCAGTACGACCAACAGCTGATAGGATTAGAACCATTTCCGTTGATGAAGCCACTGTGGCAACTAAACTGTTCTGATGATGCAAGAGTTTTGATGTACATTAGATATAATAATAAATACTGATAGTACTGGACTTTGTTTGCACCTTTTCATTGTTGATTGGAAGACTGGGACAGTATAACAGACTGCAAAAGTGAGGTAATGGTCACTATTCAAAAAGAGGTGAGAGTATGATGTGTTTCAGTCACAGAAAAATCATGTTTTTTTAACTTTCATGGGAAAGGATATTCCAGGATGCTGGACAGGAGATTTCTTTCAGTAGACAAGCTACTGATTCAGGATGAGCAATGTGGAGTCTGCCCTCGCTGAGTAACAGTAGATCAGCAATCTATCCCTGTGGACGTGACATGTGCTAGCATTCTCTGGTCTATGAGAATGCTTATAATCATGCACTTCAGAATGTCTGACAGAGGTGCTACAAAAGACAGAGTCCAAAGAGTGCTGCTGCTGCATGAAATGTTTTCCACGTACATAAAAAATGTGACTTAGGTCTACATTCTTGAGACTAAGTCAGCTGTATTCAACGTAGGTATAGTCCTGCACCAAAAAGTTTCTTATGTCCTCTAATGATCTTGATTTGATTTTCATGGATTGTGTATTAAGCTGAGTCAAGTTTTTAGAGAATCCAGGTTGGGTTTGTGAGGTTTGTATCTTTTCTTCTTTGCAGATGATGATGTCCTCTTAGCCTAAAGAGACCTTGACCTGTAGCATAATGCCTCAGTGCTGAATGTGAAGTGACTGGCATGAAAATCATTATCTGAATGTCAGAGGTCATGTTTCTCTCACTGAAAAGAGTATATTTTTGTGTGCAGGAAACATTTCAATAGCTACACTAAGTGAAGCTGTTCAAACATCTTGTGGTCTTGCTCACAAACGAAGGTAGTGGACGTCCGGAGTTTGACCAGTAGAAGAATGCAGCAGTAGAAGTAATACAGATATTGTACGAGACTGAGACAATGAATGAGAACTGGGCCGTAAAAAAAACTCTTAATTTACTGCTTAGTCTGGTACCATCTTCACTATAATTATAAGCTTCAGATAGTGAATGAAGAGAATGATGCTCTTTACTCCCCAGCTGTGGACCAAGACTCTACAGTCACCATTCCATTGTTTCCACAATACCTTAAAGTGGAAAAAGTCTTTGCAAATATTTCCATTATATGTATGATAGGGTACCACAGCTGCATGATGTGCCACTTTTCCAAATGTTATTTGGATTTCTTTTAGCACTATTAGGTAGATTTCCTTATTCTCATGAATGCATGCAACTTCTACAAGTTTTGATTAATAGGCTTTCTGTTTACGAATGAACTTCCCCCTTAGTAAGAGTTATCATGCTACCAGAGTCTAGAAGTCCTTGTACTTCTTTCCCATCCGCAAGTACAGGACATTTTATGAGCTTATTGTTGGCACAATTGCAAATGTACTGTCTACTAGTCTAGCAGTAATTCTGTCACATTCTTTTAGCTCGAAGTTACTTATTTTCCTGTCAACATGTTTGCCACTTATATCAGACTTGCATTCATTCTATAGTACAGAATTTTACTGTGTGTCTCTCCAGCTGCTTTTAAAACACATACTATTTGTAAATGCTTCCCTTGCTTCAAACACAGGCTTGTCAGTTACTTTAGGCAACTTATGCTTATATAAATTTCTACAGTGCATTGCCTTCCTTAGGTGTTACAAAACTCTGTTTTTCTTAGGTCTGTTTGACGCACCACCTCCTTAATAAAAGTAGGCTGTGCATATTTAAATCTATCAATTAAATTTGTCTCACTCATATTGTCTGTCTTGTCATTACCCTCTGATTCTAATCACAAGTTAATGTGCTTAAGATCTGATGTCCGTAACTTTACTGTTTTCCTTTTACTATAAGTCCATTTAAGAAACTTTTTTTTTTTGACGCTACATTAACTTGAAAACCTAGAACAAACAAACCAAACAACAAAGCAGCATTTGGCATATGTTATGCTTACTGCATATCTGCTGAATACTATTCAGACAGAAGTTAATTAAGGTTAACAGGGGCTATTTGAAACAGCCACATTCTTGCAACTTGTCATATAAGTGTCATATATGTCTGATAGCTTCTGTACTGCGGTGGTGGTGCTGCAGTAGCGTTGTCGCCTCACAGTTAGACATTGCCCGTTCAATTCTCAGAGCGTCTTCTGTGTGTCGACATGCGTGAACGGGCGTTCCTTCATTGAAGGTTGTGCATTAGGCCCAGCAAGCTAGTATGTAAAACTCTACTGCCAATCATTAGCGGACCGGAGTTCCGCTGTGGCGACCCCTAACCGGGAAAAGCCGAAAGACACAAACAAATACGTCTGATAGCTTCTGTCCATATAAGTTGAATTTTGCTGTCCCAGGCCTTTGCTGTCCACAATTTTATAAGAATTAAAAAGATGACTCATGTTGAAAAGTTGGTAGTAGTTCTTTATACATTCTGCCCATCCGTCTACATTACTACTATGAGGGTCGATCCAATTTGAGGCTATGTACAACTTGTGCACACAACATCATTTCAAAAGGCGAATGACTCTTACTGGTATTATGAAGAGTCAAAATAAACTTAATAATACATGCAGTGTCTTACATCCCTATTTATACCTTGCAAGAAGAACGTAGATAGTCAAAACAGTGGTGGTTTAATCCATTTAGTATTCTAGCTCCAAATATGACTTGGCAAAAAAATACTAAACAAGAATGAAGATAACACATCGGCTTTATTGACCCATTAAGCCTAAAACAGGGGTAATATCATTTAGGATTATGAGAAAGCATGAGCTATGATGTCATGTGTTGAGAAGGGGTTCAGATAAGCAATTTCTTTGCAATATGGTGCCTTACATCACCGAGTGAGTGGATAGGAGTACAAACAGCAATTTCATGAAGTCAGCAAAAGACCCCTTTCATCTGTTAAGGCTGTTAAAGCAAGAAAAGCCCCCTACCACCCAAAAAGAATCAACTGGATCACAAAAATAAATGAATTTTTTGCCCTGAACTGTACAGTTATGCAAAATATGTAGATTCACTGATAAAAAAGGTCTGAATTCCCATTGATTATGTGAGGCATTTATTTCTTACACTGAAGAACCAGCCTAACAGTATAAAGTTTGGTTATTTACAATTAATAAATAAAGATAAACAGCTCTTAGAAGTGAAATCAAACTCATGGAGAAGGAGAAAATCTAATCCCACTTAAAGTCCAAGTATGAAGGAATAGCTGTCCAAGACTGTCTGGCTTACCTTAAACAGACAACAAAATAAAGTTGTTATGCAGAGCCAGTAGTTAAATTCAAATGCAATCTGCTGCTTTGCACTTCTGATAAGAACCAAAGCTCAGTTCAGTCTGGGTCAGTATTCAGGTCATCGCTTGTCCACCATGAGATGCCAATTCACAAAAAAAAAAGCTAAGCAAAAAATCCGCTCAGTCCCCCTCAAGTTCCAACCTTGTTAATAAAGAAAGGAATGAGAGGTGGGTGTGATTTGAATTTTATACCATCAGGCAGCAGCTCAGACTGGAGCAGCTATCAGGGCGAAAGCATCACTAATTGGAAGGTTTAAATAATGTTCAATGATCGTAGCCACTGACTGATCACATGTTAGTAGTGTAGATGCAGGGGGAGGGCCGAGGGAAATGTAAAACACAGTAGGTAATCAGGCTGTGTGCTGTGCGTATTCAACTATGGAAGTAGGGAGGGTGCACACGCCAGATTTGGATACAGGGCAGCAAGAAGAACACAAACTTTACGGACTGAAAAAAAATTAATTAAAATAAATAAATAAATTTGCATACTTTGTGAGGCCAGCCTATATGGCACCCTAGGAGGTTGCTAGTTCACCTATGCCTAAGGCTGGCCATGTGTATAAGCACAATATAACAGTTACCTGAGAGAGCCATAATTTCTGGTAATAATTCACGGTTGTCATTTAAAGATTGGATACCATAACTCGTATCTCTGGGGTAAGTGAGATGTGAATCCCTAGTACCCTGCTAGCCAAACATGTTAGGCATTCCAAAATAGGGCAGGCAGTCTGGCAACATCAAAAGACATGGTGGATATCTGCTATAATTTAATGGTCAGTCTGTAGAGTGGTCAGATGGGGATATATCCCTTACTCTTACATTTCACAGAGGTACAATATCCTCCATGTGTTAGAAGCCTTGGGAAAGGAGATAATATTTCCAAAAGTTTGAGTTGCAAGGAGATTTCATTCCTGAGCTCTTAAGTTGAAAATAGTTTGACGTGGTCCTCTAGCAGTTGCCTGACTGACTATAATGTTTAGTAAAGGACCTATACAAATGCCATAGCTTAACCAGTTTTATAGGAGCGTGCCCAACCTGCATTTCCTTAATGACCTCTGCAAAGTAAACCTTCTGGTTTTAAGTCTTTCCTTATAAGGGTGTTGTAATACTGTGTGACAAATTTTTATCTTTGGTTGACATGCAATAGTCCTCTTATATCTGAGGGCATGATTTCCCATATGAAAACAACATCTGTGTTATCTATTAGATCTTATTGATGTGTAATCCACCCACTAAACCAAGATGTCCAGCTAAGGGCAGTACCATCTATCTTAATGTAAGGGTTGCGGCAGATAAGGGAGTAGGTCTAACCAGATGTTTAGATTATGGTGAAGGCTGTATAACATCCAAAGACTTTTATGATCTCAGTTCAGTGACCATCAACTTTTAATACACGGTGGGCAGGAAGACTGATACCGCAAGGGCATCTCATGGAAGAGACTCTCCAAGATTTATCTTCTATTGTCATCCATGGGCAGCTTTCCTGGTGTTGTACAGGGAGGTATGGCCATGTGCCTTATATCCATAGCCGGCTTTAGGCACCAGCAAATCCTGCAGTCACTGGGGGCCCCCAACCACAGCAAGTTGCCTTACCCTGATATTTTGCAACAGGTCTGTCAAACCAACAAAAGCTAGTACAAAATCTTGTGTGCTTAATGAATCAGATGGGTAATAACTCGTATTTATATCTACTTTAAAATTCAAAGATATCTCTGGTTGTAGTAACAGTGTTTTATTAAGCAACAAGCTTCACAATTTCATTAAATATTTTACCACTGACATACTACCCCTGGCTTAGTTAAACTCTGCTAGTGGACATTCAGCCCACTAAAACTAAAAACATAGCCAATTTTGCATACTTGCAGCACCAGTGGCTGCAAGAGGGCCCCTTAGTCATCCTTGACTGTGTGTGGGGGCCCTACAAAAGCTGCTGCTGGTTGGGGAAAAATGAGGAAAAAAATGTATTAATTTCCTGATTATGCTCTTTAACCTGAACAGGTCTGTGATATAACCCCATTAGTATAAAGCTGGTAATGAACATAAGCCAAGTAAACACTAGATAGATCAACAGCCCAGATTGACTGTTCTCAGTGCAAACCTTGGATTTTAAGAAAAGCTGATGATTCTGATCTTCAGGGATGGTTTTCTTTTTCATGGAGTTTTATAAACACTGGCAGAACACCAGCTATGGCAACTTTCAACTTCTTTGAAGAATAATTCATTACCATAACTATAATAGCAGAATAAACGCTCAAAATCATGAAAATGTTCCAAATATTACTCTATTTCAGTTAAAAAGTTAGAAATATAACACCTTTTTCATCAGCTTTCATTTTTTTGGACAAATAAGTATAAAGTTCTAATGTCTGGATTTATTGACTGTCTGTAATCCTGAATGATTAATAAGCAAATCAAACTTTTTTACAAAGGATAGAGCACAACTATGAGAAGCGTCAGGGAAGGGAAATAAAAGTGACTTAATCCTGCTGCTGTTTGATGACTGCTAAACGGCAGCCACTGATCTGGTCTGACAATACCAGTGTTGCAGAGTGTATTGCTATTTGCTGAAATAAGTATAAAATGGTTTACTATTGTTTATCCGAATGGAAAAACATTTTCCGTTCAAATAAACGAATGGTAATACCAAAAGTACAAATAACTACCATTCACAATGTCGAACCAAATGCTCGACGCATTTGACTCGACATTGTTGTCGAAACCACCATGTGATAGCCATATAGGAGCTGAGGTAAATCAAAAATCCTATACAGCTATCACATTTTTGCAGGGGGGCAAGCCACCCTGCACCCCCCACACCCCCCCTAGTTATATATTCTAACTCTGAGATCACATTACAGTGGGGATGTGGATGAATTTCCACTCCCCACTGTACCGCGATCTCCGTGCAGATAGTCGATTTCTACGTATGCGAAAGCAGTTGTGCATTCGCATAATTGGAGTCGACTATCTGTTGCAAAACTGCTTGTGCATTCGACATTCTTTTTTTCGGCACATTGCAGCCGATAGAATGTCGTTTGCACAAACAATAGTAAACCGTATAAAACTAGTATTGCCATGGCTTATGTGTGTGTGTGTGTGTGTGTGTGTGTGTGTGTGTGTGTGTGTGTGTGTGTGTGTGTGTGTAAAAAATATCAGTGATTTTTATCTGTGTACACACTCAGTAATGCCAGGACACAGACATTATTCATCTGATTATCAGTTAAAAATGTAGCTAACAAGTAATTATATTTCAAAAGTAATGAGTAAAATATATCACAGAACATTCAGACACTTAGATTTTCTAAAATTGGAGCCCCCACTCCCCAGACTGTATAAATGGAAACATGGGGCTCCCTTAATCATCCTTGACTGTGTGGGGGCCCCACAAAAGCTGTTGCTAGTTGTGGAAAATGAGGAGGAAAAATGTATTAATTTTCTGATTATGCTCTTTAACCTGAACAGGAGTTTGATATGACCCTGTTAGGATAAATCTGATAATGGCCTCTGCTCTCAACTGCACCCATTCTACAACCAGCTCTTCTCAGATGTGTGTGTACAGAAAACTGCTGTAGTTTGTGTGTGTTGGGGGTGGATTATGTGGTTACCACTTCTTTAATTCTCATCACAGTCACACCTCAGAGGTGTGCACATGAGGTTAGTATAGCTTGTGTTTGGGCTGAGGACAGTGTGTTCATTCTTTAACTTTTCTGACAGACCTCAGATGTGTACAAAGAAAGTTACTATAGCTTGTGCAGGGGTAGTGTGCTGTCTAGGAGCAACTAAGTTGTTATTTTTTCACTTTCCTCACAATCACACTTTAGGCATGTATGCAGGTAGCTGCCTTTGACAGTTTGGGATGAGGAATGAGGAAGCATGCTATGTATATATGTATGTCACATTCCTCTGAAATACATGACTGTAGAAATTTGAACCTCTGCTTTCATTCCAGTCTAACACCAGAGGGATGCATAGGCAGTCTTTTTTGGGGGGGTAGGGAGGAAGGCAGTTCCAAGGCAGGACTTGTGTATCTAGAAAACAATTGACGTGTTAGTTTGAGAGTTACTGTTTTATCATCATTGAACATTAAGCCTTTGGTACAACCTGGATTCAAAAGTTGAGAAAATGCTCTAAATGCATTTCAAAACATGCATAACCAATGGCTTGTGGTGGCTCTGGCTTAACTGAATAATTTTCTAAATGGTTATTACTGTGCTTACTTGGTCAGGAATGGTGTGTTGAAAGGATGCAAGGAAAACTGAAGCTAAACAGCAACACAATTTCTTTCCTTAATCAAAAAGTCTGTTCAAGCCATCATTGGATGAAAAGGTCGTTTAAAGAGAAAAAAAAATAAAATGCACTTCAGAGCATATAGTAAGATATAACTTCTTGAAAAAGCTGAAGAGTAAAGCAAAATTTGAGAAAGGGAAGGATAAAGTAATGTGCATAGCATTGAAAGTCCAAGATGGGGTGGGGAGTGATGGGGGAAGATTGGAGAATAGTGTGTGTGTGTGTGTCTGTGTCTGACAGTAGCACTAGGGTGCCATTTCACCTAAGTCCAGACTTGTACATAGAGTTCCTGTAATGTATCATTGGTGCAACTAAATTGCAGTAACTGTAAATGTCCCTTTGTGAAATGGGCTGACACAGTATAGTACACAGGCCTGTAGTAATTAATAGCACTATAGTTACAGATCAGTCAGTTTGCAGCATGAACTAAAAGGTTGCTTAGGAGGGGTATCAGGGTGATACGTAGACTGGAAGTCCCTAGGGGGCCCTCAACTTCACATCTGCTGGGGGCCCCCAAAATGCTAATATGGGCCCTGATTATATCAGCTAGAGCTACACCCCCTTGTTTCTGGGGTTAAATAAAGGCGGACTTAGGAAGAACTCTCCTTTTGGGTCACCAAGGAGAGAGATTATGAGTCGATAGACGGTGTAGGACATGTATCAGTTTACAGTTGAACATCATTTGCATGGCTGAAATCTTACCCCACTATAAGAGGTGTTGTCATTTTTTTCCAGGCATGTACCTGTATGAAGAATTACACCAAGGGTTTTAAATAGTAGGCTACCACGTCTGGTACTTTCCTGCAAATTGTGATACCCAAGTACTTGGGTGGTGAGGTACACCATTCAAAAGGCACCTTCCTGGGACTATTCCTAAGTCTGTCTAGAGGCCATTTGTGAAAATTTACTGTTTGGCTATTTTAGTGACCCTCACACATGCAAGAAGGCAGCATTTAGCTTTTTTATAGTCTTTAGGTAGGTCCTCCTCGTATCTATAAAGGCACAGTGGGGACTCTACAGTCAATTATAAAACTAGTGACCAAGCCCAATCAATGTGGTCTCTGCCCTTCTCTGTGACTACCTGCTCAGGAGCCTCTATATAGACTTCTAGATCATCATTGCAACTACTGGTTTCAGAAGTATTGCAACTCATGCTGTAGACATAAATTTGGATACCACTACCATGTCTCCAGAAGTGGTAGCTATAACCTGAAGGAGTTGTTCCACAGCAGTCATTCTGCAGCTCATTGAGATGGACATCCATTGTGTCCATTTTCCCTAATTCCTTAATGAAAGCTGAAGGTAGTGCAGGTATACATCTTGACTGTGGCACAACTGACACTCACATATAGTCTATCTCAGCATCATAGACTATGTACAAAAATCAGGGGAAACAAGTTTGCCATTTTGTAAGGCATTATTTCCCATTTGGCATGATGTTTCATAGGTTCATAAGTTGGTAGTAGGATATCGGCCCTAGGACCTATACAAGCCTAGCCATGACAATTCCCTGGCTCTTTCTTCCCACACTATTTACTTCAGAGAAGTAGATGCCAAACAAGAGAGGTCACAGGACTGAAACCTGAGGTACTCCACTTGTCACTTGTATGGAGCTGGATTTGGAGTCTGCTACTTTTACAGTGTGGGTTCTGTCAATAAGCCAGTTGGCAACCCATCAAGTGATGTAGGTATTAATGCCCAGCTTAGTAAGTCTGTCTATGATTCCAGAGTGGAGGATGTTGTCAAAGGCCTTGATGAGGTCCAAATAGGCTGTGAGGACCGCCTTACCCTCGTCCACGGCTCTGGAGACTGATTCGAAGAAGTCAATCAGGTTCAGGAGACAAGATCAGCCCTTCATGAATCCACACTGGGTAGGGTCCAGTGTTTGAAGGTTGCCAATGTCTATGTTTATAAGTTCTATGTCCTTGCAGATCAGGCTCATCAGACTGATGGGGCGATAGTTCCCGGATCCAAAGTGGATCCCCCCCCTTGTGGAGTGGGATAACTGCAGCTGTGCGCCACTCAGTGGGCATGAAGCCTGAGGTGAGGCTATGATTAAACATGACACTTAGGTGAGGTGCCAGTTCATTTTCTAGTCCATGTAGTACACAGCCCGGGATGTCATCTGGTCCCATGGATGCTGTATTCTTAGCTTTGGAGAGTGTGTTTTTTACCACTGTGGCCGTTACCAGAATTTGGCAATCTTCCAGTATTGAGATGGGCCATTTTGGGGGTGAGAGGGAGTAAAGATGGCACTGAATTGATCTGCCAGGATATTGGCAATATCCTTGGGATCAGTATATTTAATGCCATTCTGTTGTAGCTCAGAGTAGATCTGAGCATTGCCATTTAGATTCTTGACATAGTTATAGAATGCCTTGTGGTTGTCTTTGGAATCTTTGGCAATTTTATTTTTGTAACTAGCTTTGGAGGATTTTATGAGGGATCTCAGCATCTTACTGAGGCTGGTAAGGGAGTTTTTTGCATCCTGGGGTTTTCCTCTTTTCTGCAACAGTTTCTTCCTTTTGTTGCAAAGTTTGTTTATGGCAGGGGACCACCAGATTGCCTTCCTTTTTTGGAGAAGAGCATCTTGGTTCTATTTGGGATGGCACGATTCATGCATGAGTTGATGTGCTCGTGCAGTGCCTTAGTGTAGGATTCAGCAGTTGAACTTTCAGTTCCCGTCTGCATGGGTGCCATGAAGTTTGTCACTTCTGACTTGAGTAGCATGAAGTTGGCTTTGGAGAAGTTTTTTATGGAGGTTTCCTTACTGGGTGGTTGGGATGTGGATGTTAAGGGTGATCAGCTTATGGTCAGACTTGACCAATGAGGGGGTGACCATATGTGGGGAGCATCTATTTCTCATGTTGGTAATGACCAGGTCTAGGATATTGGAGCCCCTGGTGAAACTGTGGATTAGTTGATCCTGGGCGCTGGAATTTATGAATTCCAAGAATCGATGGGCAAAGGTATTGGTACATGAGTAGTTTTCCCAGTTAATGGCAGGATAGTTGAAATCACCCAGTATTAGGGTGTTTGGTTGTATCTTAATATTTTCCAGTATGTTTAGAAAGGTGTAGTGAGAATCTTGGGGCATGGTGGGGGATCTGTAGCAAGCTACAATTTGGATTGCAGTTTTACCTAGTGTTAGTTGAACCTGGAGAATTTCAGACGCATTGTGTTGGGCAGCTAGCCTGGTGATGTGAATATCCTTGGTGAATATGGACACTCCTCCACCTTTAGTGTTTCGGTCCTGGTTTGGTGGCCTAAAAGTGTGGTAAGAGTTGTAGCCTGGTATTGCAGGGGTGCTCTCTGGAGCCTTGAACCAGGTCTCAGTTGCTGCACAGATATTGATGTTCTCCATTTTTAGGAGTGCCTTTAGAGAGTTCATTTTGAGGTTTAGACTTCTAGCATTGAGTAACATTACCTTCAGAATTTGCATGCTTGTACCTGTTACGGTGGTGGTTTTGTCCTTTGAACTTTGCCTAAAAAGGCATTATAGTGGTGGGTGGCTGCATTCTCCACCAATATGAAATGTAAAGCAGCTGACAGAATTGTTTATTTTTTCTCAGAACATTTGTACTTATAAAAAAATAAATAATAAATTGTAGATACAATTTAAATGTACATGCATATCTGATTAACAATAAAAACACCACAGTGTGTTAATATATGTATGTAAATGGAATATCTTGTGTAATTTGTAACTGTATAGGATCTTACTGCTGGAGAGGTTGCTCAGAGTGTGCCAGCAGTGATTCCTTTCTTTTGGATTATTTCTCTTATTTATGTTTACTGTATGTAGTCATTGAGTTGCTACATATAAGTCTGGTAGGCACAGGGGGCTGTGTGCATGTAGAGTGAAGGGGGGTTTGCCATCTGCAAAAGAAGCTTTTATTTATTATATAGTATGCATGCATACATAAAAATGACATAGCATACTCTTTCTTGGTTAGTACCTCAGGGAAATGAACTTCCAGCATCACTTCTGAAATTAACAATCTGTTTACTGCACATAAACTTCAGTTCTTAAACTGAGTACATACTGTTAGTGACACAGATTGCTAATCATAAGATTTAACTTTCAGAACAATTAAATACCAAGTGGACTCGAGTCCTCCATCAAATTTAGTGTATGTTTCCAGTGATGGGTTTCACTTTTTTCCTGGTCTGTTCTCATCTCTGTAACTGGTGGTCTTAGTCTTTGGCTATATGAGTCTGCTCCTTAAGTTCCTGGACTTGGTTCCTTCCCAGGTTTCTGATCTTTGCTTTTATTTGTAAGGTGTACCTCCACTAACTTTACTAATGAGATCCCCTGACCTCTTTTGTCTCAAGACCCAAATATTCTGTGTCTTAGGCCTGATGGCCTAACACTCCCTACTCTGAGGCAAAAAAATGTGCGCTCTAAAAGTCAGAAAGCCTCCTCTGTGACTCAGGTAAGCTTCTTTGCCTCATCCTATGGGCTAAGTTCTCATATTGCTTTATAGACTGGGTCACTATAATACATTACGTGCCCACACACACACACACACACACACACACACATATATATATATATATATATAGAGAGAGAGAGAGAGAGAGAGGTATACACACACACACACACACACACACATATATATATATATGAATCTGAACACATATTGCATGTCATGTCATTCATTTTCTGCTTAGCTACATTATCTAATTCATGCTCAAAGGATTCAAGGTGCTTGCTACAGTTTTTAAAAGTGGGCCTTTGTTTGCTCCTTGATAGAGTTGAGAGGTGCACTATTAAGGTGAGGAGTACCAGGCTGTGTATATATATATATATATATATATATATATATATATATATATATATATATATATATATATATATATATATATAAAAACTTAAGAGCAGTCTGATTAGTGAAACCAGAGTTCTGGTGTGTGCAGGGATGATTGGTTCCTCCAAAAAATGTTTTTATTTGTTTTTATAATAGGATATAATGTAGGACTTAATAAGATGTGATTATTTTTTACTTTCAGTGTTTTGTGGCATTGGGTAATATTGTGTTGATCTGGCATTTACTGTTTTGATCTTCAGATATGGCTGACGCACAGTGCTAGTCATACTGGACTAGAGAGCTTTACTTAGAGTTGGCACACTGAATGAAAGAATATAACTGGGGGTTTAGTGAAGAAATTAGATGGGTATAGTCAGCAGAAAAGATCAGAAAATTAAGTGTCGTTATTAAGTTCAATGGTACAGTAACAAATATAGTTGTTAGAGGATTAAGATCAAAATCAGGGAAAGGGGGGTGAGTACAGCAGAAGAAGAAGAACCTGGAATTACAAAACTGCAGAAAAGATAAAAGTAACCTACAAATGTAAATAACTTTTCTGAACAAATTTTGCATGTCTTGAACATGGTCTGATAGGCAAAGGGAGATGGAGAGAAGGGGGAACAGGCGAGAAGAAAAAAAATGAGCAAGAAGGAAGGTGATGGAGAAAGAATATAAATGGGGGTAAGAGGAGGGGGAAACAGCAAATAGACAGACAGGGAGAAGTGCCATGTTGCCCATTTTAATCAACTCAGTCTATGCCCCACAGCAGAATTGTAATGCAGAGAAAAAGAGTGCATTCAGGCAACATTTGCAGGACCTAGTAAACAAAGCAGGATAACATGAGATGGTGTTGAAAATGGGAAAACTAAATGCTCATATTGGGACAGACAGAGCAGGATGTAAGGACTGTCTAGGTCCATATCGGTGGGGCAACAGGAATAAAGAAGGAGAGGCCATTCTAAGCTTCTGTCTTTCAAACAGCTGGATGGTGATTAACCTATGGTTCAGCAAGACAGTCACAAGTACACATACAAGACTGGACAACATGCAGCTCAGGTAGAATTTCTCATGGTGAGGAGAGGGCATTGAGGTAGAATTAGAGATTGCGAAGCCATCGCTAGTGATAACAGTGCACTCATAATACAGGCCAGTATCATATTTTATGATCTATATTACATTATCAGCTACAAGCAGTGGTCAGAAAAGGCATCAAGGTAAACAGGAGACATGGAAGTTGACTGGAGCAAAATCACAAATATTCAAGGAAATACACAGGGCTGTAGCACATCAAGCAGAAGGTGGACTCAATGAAGAATAGCAGCATCTCAAAAATAGCCTTTGTGAAGACTGTGGAATGCAGAAGTCCAGGAAGCCATCAAAAGAAAGTGCAGGAAAACTTGAGAGAAGGGACGGCCACATTAAGAAGGAATACTGATTAGCTAACAAAAGAGACTAAGACAGCAGTTGCGATAGCAAACAACAGGGCATCAGAGGCATACTAACAGCTTCTGGAAACTGACTCAGCAGATGGCTTAACAATGTTTTATCAAGTTACAAGGCAAAAACAGAAAAATAAAAAAGATAGTCATCAGACACCATTGACAAAAGATGCTGGCAACAACCTGCTTACACACCCACAAGACATCAAAGCAAGATGGAAGGAGTACTTCCAAAAGCTTTTGAAGGAACATAACCAGAGAGAACCTGTACTGCCTTGAGGCACAGTCTGTGATGAAAATGAAGAGGAGTCCACTTTAAAAGAATTAAAAACAGCACTGAGAAAAATGAAGTCAAAGAAAGTAGGAGTCTCAGATGAGGTCAAAACAGATATGCTCAAGATGTTGGGTGACTTAGGAGACAAATGTTTGCTATGATTAGTCATTGCAGTATAGAAAAAAGGCATACCAGAGATGATTGGAAAATAAGCATTCTAGTGGCAGTATACAAGAACAAAGGAGACATTCACAACTGTAGGCAACATAAAGGTATCAATCTTCTGTCATATTGTGTGAAATTGCTGGAGAGGGGTGATTGATAAAGAAGATAGTAAGATGGGAGATGAGCAGTTTGAATTTAGATTAGGATGTAGCAAGATCTGTTCCATGGTAGTAGCTACAGGTGAGGAAAAAGTCCTGTTGGATATTGCCAGACTTGGTGGAAGCATATAACAAGGTCCCATGAAAGGTGACTTGGGCATCCTGTGATGGTTAAAAGTCAGCAAGTTAATCATGATATGCTCTTAATCCAGACAAATCTTATATTAATATAACATACTATACTGGAATAGTGTTCCACTGAACCACCAAGTTGAAGGATTATTGTTTTATTGCCTTCTTCTGTTTTGTATATTGTGATTTGTTTTCTTTACACTCTGTTTTTCTTGTATTCAGCTTTTAATTGCATATTAAAACTTGAAAGTGACCACAGCGATGTCTCTTGTGAGTCAGACAGAAATTTTTTCTACCCTCCCACGCTATTACTGTTGTGTTCTTAAACACCACTGTCTTTCTAGTTGCCTACCGCTTATGTTAATTTGACCATATATCTTCTTGTATCTCACCTTCACTGGCTGGTGTAAGCACAAAAGTATCATTTTATGAAATCACTCCCCTTCCAACTATTTAAATTTATTGGCCATCCCACTGTATTCCATAGTACCAGAATACCAGAATACAAAAGTGCTCACCCCTTTTCAATCTGTCTTGCTCTTGTTTAGGATAAACCTTTTTTTATCATCTAACGTTTAAACATCTATTGCAAGACCACCAGTTATTGGGGAGCCCACATTCTGCCTCTCAGTAGTCATCTTGGAATTAGTGCTTCTATTTTCTCCTGGTGAGGGAAGGGGTATTGGACATTTTCTGGAGACTGCTGATCAAGAGAAAGCCTAATAATTGCTTTATAAGTGACAGCTTGGAATCTGTGCTTATATTCTGGTCCTAGAGATAGAAGCAGCAGAGTGCATTGATTCCTAACCTTTTCTGGTTGGACAATGAGTGTCTATGCTTAACTTTCCTGATTGGTCTGGTTGCTATTCAAGGCATCTACCAGGAAAAGGCTACACACCTACAGACCCTTGCATCTTGTGGGACAAGACTGTGGATCACTAAACGTGCAGTGGCCTGATTCTCATCTTGGGATTGGTACTAACATTTTGCTTCTGGTGAGAGAAGAAGCAAAGGAGCTTTGTATTCCCAACAGAGTGAAGCTGTTCTGAGTCCAGCATTAGTAGTAGCCAGGCAGTAACCCTTCATGCGAATCCTCTCTTTACATCATTCTTGACAAGCTAATTCTTTGTTTTCAGTAAGTACTGCTTGATTTGTTTACAACTTCTGAATATCCTTCTAAATACTTCATCCTTAAATTTTCAGGGTCTACGTATTAGTTTCCACTCAAGTGTTTGGCAGTGCTGTGTATAGACTCAGACACCTTGAGTGACATTTTACCTATAAAAGCACAATTGAAATTTCTCCAATACCTAGTTGCACACAGGACAACTAGTTTGCAGTGACAAGCACTGTCCCCAGTGATTGATATTCTCACTCCAACTGTCTACTCAACAAAAACGGGTGTGCTGCCATGGATATGAACTTTCTTACTCTCTCCATTACTGGCTTTGTGGATATGGGCATCCTGAGGCAATGTTTACTGGCAACCAGTTAATTCTCAAACTGATATGGTATGTGAGAGATGTATTTACACAATGTCACTAGAGGTAAAGCTCTCACATGAAAGTACTCCTAATGTCGATAAGGTTGCCAGTAGTACACACGCTGCACTGATCATGCTCAATTCAAAGCAGCCATATCAACCCACATATGCTGAGACACTTAACTGTAACCTTCCTAAACCACAAAGACCTCCTAGATGAAGTACACATAACAAATACCCTCAGCAGCCCCACATGCACTCTTTCTAAACAACATCCACATCAACAGATAAAGCTACATCTCATGGAGCCTCTACCTTTAAGCTTATAAGGCAAGCCATGACAAAATACAATATTCTAGTCATTGGAGACTTCATCATGAGGCACACTGATATCTCTCTCACCAGGCTGAGTAAGAAGAAAGTCACGGTCAGTTGCTTATCAGGGGCTAGGATCTGACACATTACCCAGGCACTCAGGTCAATTGACCACAATTACCAATATGACTCATAGTTCATGTGGGAGTAAATGACATGAGACATACCTCCCTAGACTATATGAAGAGAGAGACATCATGGAGCTCTTCGAATGAGTGTCTCAGGCTGATATGAGCCAAGCACTGAGCAGTATTTTACCTTCTCCAAGGATGATGCCACAATATGAACAAAAGATGATTGACTTTAATAATTGTATTAGTTTTGGGTGTCACTCTAAGGGGGTGCAATATTTGTCAGCATGGAAGGAGATGGTCAATAGACCAAACTGCTTTTCCAGGGATGGTCTGCACCTCACTCCTCTAAGCTTTCGCATATTAGCTAACACACTGTCTTCCCCATACTGCCTTTTTTAGGCAATGCCAAAACTGAAAGTACTTTTGACATAGCAAATCAAAACCAAGAAAATATAAAGGCATTACTGCTCAATGCTGGGAGTCTAAACAAAAAACTCCACTCCCTAGAAGGTCTCTTTACCCTAGAGAATGCTGATGTCTGTGTGGTCACTGAGACATGGTTTAAAGCCATGGAGAGCACACCAACAGTGCTAGGTTATAATGCCTTCCACACATTTAGGCCAGCTACTTTATAGGCAGGGACTAAAGGTGGAAATTTCTGTATTTACATCAATGATAAATATAATTCAAGGCTGATTAAACAAGACAATGCACTTGAGCTGCTCGATGTTCAAATCACCATAGGCAAAATGCAATACTATTTCATTACAAGCTATAGGTCCCCCTCTATGACCCAGGAAACCCATACCATTTAAACTTATTAGAAACACTAACCATCCAACCAATTTCCATAATCCTGGGTGACTTTAATTATACCACTATTAACTGGGAATCCTATATGACCCCAAACGTACATGCACAGAGACGCCTGGATTTTGTAAAGACAAAGTCCCTGGACCAAATAGTCAACACACCAACCAACGGTGCAACCATTCTGAATCCTGGTCCTCACTAATATGGGAGAGTGCTGCACACCTCCTATTGTAGTACCTTCCCTGGTAAGGTCAGACCTCAACATAGTCTCCTCTGAAGTAAAAATAAAACCTGGAATATTCAGGAACTATTCTAAGGCTAACCTCATGCTGTTAAGTGAGAATCTGGCAAAATTTCAAGCCCCCATAAACCCTGAGAACACTGCCGCCTTTGCAGAACTGTTCACAGAAACCCTGTACAAGCATGTCAATAGCTGCATAGAGGCAGCTGTACCCACCAGGAAGAAGTACAGAACTAACTCAAGAAACAAGTCACCCTGGTAGAATCACAAAATCAATAGGCTGTAAAACAGGAGGAAGAAAATCATGGCAAACATTAGGAGGTGCAGCACCCAGCAGAATAAAAGCACTCCCATCAAACTTAACAAACAACTCCGAGGACAAATAAAGTCTACCAAAGCCAAATTTGAAGTAAGCTTGGCCTTCCAGACTAAAGACAACCAAAAAGCATTCTTTAGCTATATCCAAAGCCTCAAAGGCAATACACAATTGTATGCAGAGTTCATTGTAAATATACTCACCTATATTCAGCCAGAAGACGTAGCAAACTTCTTGGCTGATAAATTCAGCTCTAAATTTACCCCCCCTCCAACCTTCTCTCATTAAATATCATCAAATATAACTCCCCCTACTATCACTAGGGAATGGGTCTTTAATGCTCTCTCTAAGACTAAGAACACTGCATCAGTGGGCCAAGACAATATCCCAGGATGCCTTCTAAACTGCATGAAACATGACCTATCAGAGCCTCTGGAATTACTATTTAACTGTAGCCTGCAAACAGGTTTCATGCCTCATGAATGGAGAGAGGCAACAGTCATCCCTATGCACAAAAGTGGGCCATTTAAAGACTCTGGAAACTACAGACCCATAAGTCTCACTTGTCCTACATGTAAAGCCACAGATAGAATTACCATGGAGATGATCAGCAGGGATATAGTAAACCTACAGAGACTGGACCCAACACGGTTTGGTATCATCAAGGGCAGATCATGTCTACTCAACCTGGTGGATGACTTTGAGAAGGTCACCAAAGCAGTGGATGAGAGCAAAATTGTTCCTACTGCCTACCGTCACCCAGTCAAGGCATTTGACAGAATACCCTACTCTGGCATTGTTAACAAATTCAGGAGGTTGGGTACAAACCCATACGTCACCCAGTGGATAGCTAACTGGCTCACAGATAGGACCCAGGATGTTAGAATTGGGGAGTCCACCTCTACAAAGAGACCAGTCACAAGTGGAGTTCCTCAGCAATCAGTCCTTGCACTCCTCCTTTTTGGCATTTACTTCTCAGAAGTCAAGGTCAATGTCATTGGTCTTTGGCTGACTCACTTTGCAGGTGATTGCAAATTAGGAGCTGTCATTGAATCTCACACTGACACAAATGTTCTCCAGGAGCCCCTGACACAGACAAACAATTGGTGTCAGAGCCATGGACTAAAACTAAATGCCAAGAATTGCATAATAGTATCCTTTTGGCCAAACAACACCGCATTGCAGAACTCACATCAATATACCAATATCAGCTCCAGGTAAAGGTCCTATAATCTTCTCTATTCCATGCATGTCTCCAGCCCACAAGTACAGTACCAGAAAGTTAGTTACCATCAGCAAGGTTAGCACACAGAATAGAATTTATAGTCAGCTGAGAAGTACAGCTGATAAATGCTAGCATTATCTAACATGACCCAAAGAAGTAAAAATCTATTTTTTTATCAGGAAAGCTGAAGTAAATACGTGGAAACTAGCAGCAAACTACACTGCAGACTATATTCATGACTAATGGCAGACAGTCGTCTCACCTTTTTCGGTTAATGCTTCTTTTCAGCCAAATAGCCTAATCTGAGGAATTTCAGTTCAGGTAGATGCCACAGGCTTAGATGTTACAATGCCAAGGTCCTTTTCTTCTTTAGACAGTAAAGGCACTGGGCGTGTGTCTGTGGGAACAGGGATTTTGCTCATTTATTGAAGCAAAAAGCTATCCTAAATGATGATTAAAATGTTTGCAATATTTTAGCACCTACGCATTCTAGGGTTTCTTATTAGAGAAAAATAAATGCAGGAGTTATTCAAATAAGCTACTTTGATCAAAGCAGTAAGAGGTATTTTAATTTGCCTAATTGTAAAAAAATGTACGCTTTATGCTTGTCATTGTATTTGCTTCATTTATCTTAAAGAAAACATTTTACAGAATTATTGTGCAACTATAGAGATATCGGTAGAAGTTCTTAAGCACACCTGAGCTGCATATTATGTTGCATCAAATAGAACAGCTTGCTTGATAACTAAATCATAGGTCTGTATATCTGCTGTTAAGTCTGGTTTAGTCTATATATTGCTGCACAGTCCCCATTAGATAAGGTTCCAATTAATTTTGACAAGTACACTCCTCCAGATTCCACACATCTACAAATGTGTGAAATCTGAATAGGATTGGACATTGTTAATTTATATGTCTGCATGCCTACCCAGACTGTAATTTACATTTGCAACACCTACAAAGGTAGGTTAAAACTGCTGCCAACTTTATTCTGTTAAATAAATCTTCATCACTAAACTGATTCAAACTTTTTCTATGACTGGTGTATTACAATTAATAAAACAGATGATCTGTGCAAATAGAACTGAGTGAAACAATGTATCAAAGAGAGAGAGAATGGAGAGAAAATACTTTAATGACGTACACTGGAAATGCACCGTACCTCCATAAATAAATATTCTAAAGGTGATTAGATGGTACTATGCAAAAGGAAATGATTCATATTACTATTATTTTGACTTTTTAATGCATTTAACTGATTTAGAGCACTGATCCATGTGGACCATTTAAAGGCTTAGCCTTGTGGAGAGTAACAGAAAAACGTAATAACAAAAGAAAATTATAAAAGCAGAAGACAATAACAACAATGAACCAGTGAAACATACAAATGAATCCCACAATTTCTAGCCATTTCTAACTACTACATTATATAGTACGCTATGTACAATATTTGCAAGCATACATTTATGACATAGGTATGGAGTTCTATCTAGAAGTATATATTTTAGGGAAAAAAATCAGGCAAAGAAAGAAATATGTTTTCTTCCATAAAACAGGATACAAATGTATCAAGAGAGCAAACAGCCAATGGGAGGGTTTAGTGTAGTAAGATAAAACAGTAGTTTGGGAGGTGTTGAGTGAGTTCAAGGAATGCAGATGAAGGCAAAGACTGGTAAATATTGAAGTGAAAAGAAGAAATGTGTAGGCTGAGATTATTCCTGTTGAGTGGTGGATTTTACATGTGTAGCAGCGTTGGTACAGTGGTAGCTTTGTTGCTTCACAGCAAGAGGTTCTCCTGTTCGATTTTCGGCTGGAGTGCCTTGTGTGTGGAGTCTGCATGTCCTCCCCGCAGTCGAGTGGTGTTTGAAAGACATGTGGAGAATGGGCGTGCCTTCGTTGAAGGTTGGGCATCGAGCTGGCACCTAGGCACTGTAAAAATCTACTGCCAATCATTAGTGGACCGGAGTTTCGCTGTGGTGACCCCTAACTGGGAAAAGATGAAAAGACAAACAAGTCTTGAAATATAATGCCGTATAAGTAAAATATTCATCAGGAAATTGATAGAAATAACAACTAACAGTACTAACGAGTAGAGGTTAAAACATGTCAACACTAACATGCCAAGAAAGAAAGTATAAGATCTACAAAACAGTCACCAACCAGACTCAAAATAGCACATACTGCCATGAGTAATACGGGTTCTAAGTATGCATTCACAGGGCGGGCACTACACAAAGCAGTCCACTTGGTTAAAGTTTAGGTAGGAGCTGGGGCCTAGCTGATCATGCTATAATTCTTTCATAATCTGGATAGCCTTTTTTTTTCTTATGTCACTTTTGTTAATAAGAGTACTATGTTCTGGTTTGTTTGATTAATCAACGCCTTCCATATACCTATAGACCCATTATTTTAATTTACTTCTGGCTCCTGAAGGTGTTGAAAATGAATGTCCTGCAGTTCTTAAATTTCTAAATCAATTTTAAATAATAGCTGCAGGTAATGTAATGTATTCCATGATATCCCCAAATTACATCTTTTTTTCCCCAAATTATTATTATTGAAATTATGCGCATCACATCTGAACATATAACTTGACTCTTCCAGCTATAACATTTAGTTTCATTAATCTGTATAATTTAACTGCTAGATAGAACAGCTTTATTTATTTCATGTCATGTTCTATAGAACAGAACTTTTTTTATCCTTTGGCTCCACTAGACCAGCCAGGTGGCTTCTCTACTTGCACCAAATAAGCCCATTTGTTCTGTGGAGTGAAAGCTGGGAAGCTCCAGACAACCCAAGAGTCCTATGGATCATTTATTCCTGTCTGTGTAGCATGATTAGCGTACTTATTCCTCAGTAGCAAGGTAACAGGGAATGGGCCTGTTTGCTGGTCCTGCAGACTGAGCCACCCTTCCCCTGGGATGCAGCCTCCTCTGTCAGGGAATCTCATCAATCTCCACTGCAGTCTGCTTGACCTGCAGGAAGCATGCCTCCAAAAGCTCCCTCAGCTAAGTCTACATGCATATGTTTAATAGTAGCACCTGCTCATAAACTAACTTTCTACAGCTACAAAGCCACCTCACTCCCTCTACCCCTCAGGACAAGTAAGCAGTGGGCAGTCACGGACTCACTTCTGTCCTCTACAGATGGCTCCATTGGGTGTCCCAGCCAGTAACTTAAACTGGTTCACCTGGGCCAAGTTAGGGTTTTTCTCCCTCTGTGGAACCAGAGGAGGTGGGTAACATAACATTATTTTATATACATAATCCTTCTATTTCTTCTCAAAACCTTCTCCCCCTGAAATTATAACATTCACCCCCTTACTTTTCTAATGCTATAGGATCCCTCTGTTCTCTTTGTCATACTGGCCTAGCTCCCCATAACGTATCCTGGTTCCCCATTGATGTTTTTGTCTAACTCCTATTAATTACCCTTACAAACTGCTACTTGCTGTACCAGTGTAGCCTTCTGCCTTAAATCTATTGATAGCTCATGATCTCCATTCTTTTGTAATCTCCCTTTTCAACCAACCTACAATCAATAATATATCCCTTCTTTCTCCTCTCTTCAGTACCTCCTGCTGTTTATCTTCTCCAGTAAACATAGAGCCCACCATTCTTTATCCTTGGTGTTATATAGCCCAGTCCATATTGTTTTCGTTGCCTGCCATTCTCTTTATAACATTCATCACCACCACATATAGATATTGTCTACTTCCTTTTTCCCACATTTTTGACATGCTGGGCTTTCCCATTGGCGCTTCTCATCTAATATCCTTGGGGTGTTATAACATTGATACCTCACAAAGCACATGCAGCAGGTGGTGAGTCCTCACTAGGAAAATCCAGGGCCACAAGCATCTACCCGACACACACAGGCTAAAAGCCCTGTCCCTCTACTCAGTCTTATAAAGACTCAGAGGTGACCTCTGTCTGACATACAAAGCAATTTCAGGCCCTGCCTTGATTGGACTGCTGCATATCCGTAAGTCAAGCTCCACTCAAGTAACCCACACTTGTGACCTCAACCTGGTCTGTGGCATCAATAGGACTTGTTGGCAGGACAGATTTGTGTCCCAGAGACTCCCCCTTCTATGGAATAGACTCTTTCTCCACATCAAGCAAAGTATCTCATTAACCCTTTTTTAAGTGCAACTTGGATAACTGGGTGGGGAACAGAAAATACACCACTGGGATTCTACCTGTGTACTTGTTGCACAGGGGCACTGGGTGCTGACTTATTGGAACATGGGCTAAATTCTTGGCTAGGCTTGTAAGAGCCTCAGGGCCAATAACCTAGTGAGTTCCTATGATCCTATGAAATCTCTACATAGCAAAGCTATTTTCTATTTACTTCATTTTGTTTAATATTTAGGTATGTTAAATGTACCTTAATAAATTAATATCTTTCTGAAACTACTTGGGAGTTTTTGGCAGAGGATTAGCAGTATTTGTACTTGGACAACATCAGATACAATAAAGAATCATAGCTAGGCATCAAATTATTTAAAGGGTACATTAATACATAAGATAAGCCAGCAAAACAACACATCTTCATTCTCATTGCATAAAATTAAGCACCATAAGAAAAAAAAACTAAAACTGATGCTGTTAACTTTCCCAAGGACAGCCTAGGGGTAATTTTGAAACAAAAAGCACAATGCATTAACTCATTATAGCCTAGTGTTGCCTCCAGGTAATTCTGCAGTTTCAGCTTACTGATGCCTCTAGGTGTCTAATATAGCCTGTTCATATTTGCATTAATAATTTCAAAACTATGCTACATACAAGCTATTGAAAGATTTAATCTTAAAGCTTTTGGGATATTCAGCACAAGTACTCTAATGTTTGATGTCTGTCTTCTGCTGCTTAAGAGGTATGAATTGTTGTTCGTATACTATTTATTATATTTATCATACTTTTCATATTTGTCTAAATATTTCAGCAGTCAAGTAAAACAGACTTAGCTTAATATGAAAGCATACTGATGGCTGGACAAAGTGCTGCAGAGAGTTTCTGTGAACATTGAGTGGTTACTGAGATATTGTAAGTTGTTTACAAAATAGTACAAAATGAATAATGTGTTTGTTATGATTTAAAAAATCTAGTTTGAAAGACATAGAGTCTAATAAGCACTGGCACTTTAAAAAACTGTTTGTAGTGAATAGTTTGCCATTTGCATTTCTTTATTAACTCTCATGGCTGCAGACATTTGTTTAAATGTGAGGCTATAACATGATTTTGTCATACAGCTGAGAATGCTATCTTTGGGACTTGAGTACAAACCTCTAGGATTCATTGGAGTGAATAAGTTAAGAGAAATATTGTGGTACAGGGATTGGAGAATTTAGAGACATGCAGCAAGATAGCACTACCATGGGAAAAAAATAATATATACATATATATATATATATATATATATAAAACAGCACTTAAAAACTTCTATACTTTTATATATATATATATATATATATATATATATATATATATATATATATATATATATATATACATACATATTAACAGTTCATTACATCACACCATTAACCAATTTCCATTTAAAGTACCACAGTAAAATTTTAAATATTAAACCTATAAAAACCTTTATTTACATACAATTTCCTATATTTCAAAAGAAATTGATATTAGAATGAAGTTATTAATATCAAGTGTTTTTTGAAAAAGTATTTTTTGCGTGTCTAAATTAATATTCATTAAGGTGATGGCCACACACCCTTATCATCCCAAACTCCTTTTCATCTTATTCCATGAATGGTCTCACACAGGAAGTGCCTTCTGTATCCTACCATAGCAACTTTCTTGACACTGTCAGCAAGGATTTCATTGAGATGTACAAGCATTACTTCTAAGTGACTCAGGGGTTGCATATCAGTGCAGGAGGTAGTAGATGGGAGTGTACAGAGACTTTGATTAACTCATCTGCTCAGGATGGCAACATGGTTATAGTCCTTCCCCTATACTGGTGTGGAAGCTTTATGTGATACCTCCCAGTATTGACAAGAATTTCTCTTTCTTTCAGAAACAAATTGCTGTTAGTAATTAACAGATCCCAAACTCTTTGGGGCTGCGTGCATCCATACTTTGCACCAATGATACGTGCATGGTGCTACGCAGATGGTGGAAACTACAACTTATATTCCTCCATTGCTACATGTGCAAAGTATCAAATGAAATGCTCCCTTAAATGTCAGTCATATACTATCAAACTTTAAATAACTAAAGCTGCAATGATCTGTTATCAGTGACGGTGATTGCAGTATATCCAAGCAATACTGTAAACACAGAGGTGTGCTGTGAGCACACATCTGCATTCATATCTCAAGAAGAACAGAACAGCCAGAGGTACAGCAGTGAGATTCTTTAAAAGCTCACCACTCAAACATGCTCTCAACACAGAAAAAAATGATGGTAACCATTTACCTTCACTTTTATGGCAAACCACATATACTCTAACACTGGATGGTTGAAATTCATGCAGATGTATTTTTCACACATACAGCGTTTGATTTATAGAACTAGCATAGAGAGCAGCATTCAACTCATTCACATTTTGATTGACAGCATTGTTCCCTGTATTTTGTATAGATGGATCAATAGATAGAAAGATAGATAAATAGATATTACTGTTGTTAAATAGAAATGCATACATTCCCATATATTAACGCTCGGGTTTTAATTCCACTTATAGTAAGGAATGCATTCAGTTTAATGAATCTCTCCAAATGAAGGTTATGTAAGTGTAACCCTTACCACACACAGCAAGCCAGCAATCCAAAACTAAATTTTTGTTTAATAAAATACACGTACAAAAGTCTAAATTTCTATAGCGCCTCTGCTAAAAAAACCACAGAGTACATATACATATGCTTCAATTCACCCTTATATACTCCCTTAATTACTTAATTACACAGTAAAAAAACAATCATTCAATTAAAATTCACACAACATCTTAAAGCAAACTTTTCCATATGCATTCCTGGTTCAAGCCCCTGGGGCTCATACTATCAAACTTTATAATCAGCCGTGTCTTTTTTTCTTAACAAGTTTTTAACTTGTTGATCGGTCATATATGGATTAATTTCTACCCTGTCTAATATTGTTACTTGCAGCCCCTCTGGGTTACATTATGAAATTCTTTAAAATGAATTGCTTATTTTTCCTAATGTCCCTTATATGTTCTTTCAGCCTGCATGAAAACTGTCTTTTACTTTCCCCCACATAAAATTTCTGACAAGGACATTTCAAACCATAAATAATTCTTTCTGAGTTGCAACTGAATGCTCCTCTTGATTGAAATTGTTTCCCACATGGTGATGTTCCCTCCATACATATAGGTTTAACAATCTTCATAATTGGCATGTTAAATGTTCCAGTGACCAAAAAATCATTTATGCTTCTACCTCTCCTAAAGGAGAAGCTTTTATTTTTATTTTGCAAAAAATCAATTTCTCTCTTCAGCCCAATCCACAAATATTTAACTTGTTCTATCACTATCTGTGAAAATATGGAATATGTAGATGTGAAATATATACCGTCTTCTTCATTGTTGCTCTTTAATTTACCTTGTCCATTTCCTTTTGTATTTACAACCCTTTCCATCCCCCTTTCTACATCTGCCTCATCATATCCTCTCCTACAGAACTTAAAA
Source organism: Protopterus annectens (assembly GCF_019279795.1). NCBI lineage: Eukaryota > Metazoa > Chordata > Ceratodontiformes > Protopteridae > Protopterus > Protopterus annectens. The sequence goes on from NC_056749.1 coordinate 634,339,265, forward strand.
ACAGTTTCTTTCATTTCCATCTCAGTTTCCACTGGGTCATTACACAACCTGTTTACCCTTAGAAACTCGCCATATGGAATGGATTTTATGGTGTGTGGAGGATGACAACCATCTCCATGTAGGACAAAATTTGTTTCTGAAAACTTTCTGTCTATACTTGTTTTAAGAAAAGTGCCCTTCATACCTTTTATACTTACATCCAAATAATGGACCTCACTGCCCATTTGTAACCCATCAAAACTGACCCCTACATCATTTACATGTAGTTTATTAATACATTTCCTGACTTGATCTTGTCCCTCTTTGCATGTAAAAATCAAATCATCTATAAATCGAAAATATTTTAATACAGACCTTTTAAAAAACTCACTAGTATAAATATACTGACTTTCAAAATATCCCATAAATATATTTGCATAGGTGGAGGCAAATGCTGCCCCCATGGCTGTCCCTTGTAACTGTCTGTACAGACTGCCATTGAACTCAAATATGTTATTATTTAAACACATCATAATCAAATCTGTAACATACTGGATCACCGGGGCTTCTCCCATGAAAAATTTTATGGCTCTAATCCCGTCATGATGTTTAATATTAGTGTATAAACTAACTACATCAATTACGACAAAATACATATCCTCTGTCCATCTGACTTCCTTAATTTTATTCAAAAAATCAAAAACATCCCTAATATAAGAAGACAATTTCTCCACAGTAGACAACAAAAACTGATGTAAAAAACAAGCTATATTATGTAAAAAAATAACCACATGCCAAGACTATGGGTCGCCCTGGGGGGGAAGGGGGGGTAACTAAATCTTTATGTATCTTCGGGACACAAAAGAATTGAGCCATTGTTGCATTTTTCATTTTAAATTTCTTTTGTACATCATATGAAAAGTAATGGAGCCTCATTCCTTTATGAATTAAATCATTATACTCCCTCTCTGCTTTCTTATACTCTTCCATGTCCACTCTTTCATCAACGTGCTCATTATTCAAATGTGTGTAACACATAGATAGATACTGAGTAAAATGTAAGATGACTAACTTGCCACCTTTGTCAGCTGGCTTGAATACCAGCTCCTTATTCTGACTCAAGACTTTGAGACTATCCTATTGGTTTTTGCTGAGATTATAATTAACCTTTTTCTTTTTAAAAGAAAAATATTCCTTTTCAATACTGTGGCTGAGTAATGTACCAAAGTGTTTTGTACTGTTATTTCTTTGAGGGGGCATAAAATCACTTTTAACATTTACATTTTCTGTATTCAATTTATAATATGCATTTACTCTATCATCTGAATAACAGGAATAAAAACTTTCATCACTGCAATCAGATTCTGTACTTATTTCATTTACCTGTAATGTATTACCTTTCTCATTGAAATAATCTATTAAATGCAACTTACGGTTGAAGCAAAACATGTCGCCCCTTAATTTATGCAATCTGGGTAACACTGTCGGTACAAATTTTAATCCTTTGTTCAAGACACTCAATTCACAGTCCATTAATAAATGTCCTGATAAATTAATAACATAATCACCAGCAGGTTTTACAGTCTCTATCAACTTAGTCCCATTTACCTCATTTAACTGTCCTTTGAAAATGTTGTTCCTTGTAATGTTCTGGAACATTCCAGCTCCGTTTATGGTTCCCCGTATTGTGGCGAAAAGTTTTCATATACTTGCCATTACCTGGACGTGGTAAAGCTGGATATTGTTCTGGATCCGTTTCTCCCTCTGTCATGTATGCTCCGCTTTTACCTGAAATATAAACACGACCAGTTCTATTTGTAACTTTCCTTCCTTCTTTGAACTGCACCCTCTGTCATCTCGCTTTGGGATTGGTTGAAACCTGAAAAGACCGTTTGTTTTCATAATCACATAAATCTCTAAACAGCTTAGTTTACTTCCTCTCAATTACTTCCTTTTCATACTCCATAAGTTGTTCATTAATTTTAACCAGAAACTGTTGCAATTCATCGCCCTTTTTTTACTTACTATATCTTTGCATACTTCCTTAATCTCTTCCCACAATTTTTGATTTTTTAACATGTTTCTTTCCACCAAAATCTGAACCCATTCACGACTGCACTTATGTGCCGCTGTGACCCATCTGTCATAAAACATTTTGTCTTCCACAGAAGACAAGTCAAAGGGGGTGGAAGGGTTTTTCATTGCTCTTAGTCTCGAGGAGTAACCTCAAGTTCTACATACCTTTGGAGACTTTGTACATTGAGGAACATGGCAGTCTCTTTAAAAAACAGCTTTTCAGCTCACAAATACATATCCTGCACCTCCGGTATTGTTGATATCTCGCTCTTCTTGCCAATCCATGAAAAGGTATTCTGCTGCCGTGATCTCCTCTCTTCCTCCCATTTATTGAAGACCACTGAAGTAGACTCCATTGCACTGGCATTTTCCTCCCTGTTACGAGGGTTAACAGCTGTGTCAGAGATCCCCACTCCACCATTCATTGATGTCAGAAAATGAGCTATGGATTTCTGTGCTAAATCAATTGAAGTCTCTCTAAATACTCTCGGCAATGCCGGGAAAGAATCACTGGCCATGAAACTAGTCCAACCACTTCACTTGAACAGCAAATAGGAAATGTATGAATACCACACACAGCAAGCCAGCGATCCAAATCTAAATTTTTGTTTAATAAAATACACGTGCAAAAGTCTAAATTTCTCTAGCGCTCGCCTAAAAAAGACTTTAACAGAGTACATATACACATGCTTCAATTCACCCTTATATACTCACTTAATTACATAATAAAAACAATCATTCAATTAAAATTCACACAGTATCATAAAGCAAACTTTTCCATGTGCATTCCTGGTTCAAGCCCCTGGGGCTCATAGTATCAAACTTTAAAATCAACACAGTCTCTTTTTTTTCTTAACAAGTTTTTAACTTTTTGATCAGTCATATGTGGATTAATTTCTACCCTAGCTAATATTTTTGCTTGCAGCCCTCTGGGTTACCATTATGAAATTCTTTTCCTGGCTTAACCTTAACTTTTTTAATGAAAGTTACTGTTTGAGTTAGAATTGGTGATATTGTTTTTACACTGGAGTTGGTTTAGGCTTAGTAAGGCAGTATGATTGGAGATTAGGTCAAATTTCAAGTCTACTAACATTTTAACAGCTGGAATTCTGTTTTAATATCCAATTTGTTACATTCCTGTTGAATATGTCACACCTAAAATAACATTTCTTCATCAGATGTTAATTGCGTCTTTGCAGAATTATCAGTGTTTGCTATCGTCATGTCTGCAATCATCGTTATATTCTATGAGATATTTCATTTGAGCCTGCAGTTGGAAAAAAGTCTTGTGTGTATATATCCATTTTCTCATTTTGTGCAGTCTGCATCTCTGTATGTTTACATTTTCTTTTTACTTTTGGTCCTACAGTAAATTACAGTCTTCTGTGTGGCAGCCACTTAGGTCTCTGTGCAGTTTATGTGTAGCTTTACCCAGACGTTCTTTAGTTTTCCAGTATCATTTAATGTATCTAGCCAGCTCTTCTGGCAGTACAGAGATAAAACCCTGACTCCTGCACAGATGACTCTAGCTTGATTATTGGATGGGGTGACTGTTTGAACCGGAATGGTGGAGGTTAGGAATGAAAATGATTTTCATGATTACTTATCTTGGAAGGTTGAGGTAATTGGCTAAAAAGGGACGGCCAAGCCATGGAGTTCTATTGTTGACCCAAATATGAAAGGTGCCATTGTAGGTATGCAGAAAGACCTTGGGAGATATCACTGTTTTAGGCAGACATTGTGGCTCCTATGATGTTGTTTGCCTCAAAATATGCAGTATCCCACAAAATGTCAGTACATAGTTAGGGTCTCTGCCTACGCAGCAACCTGCTACAGCAAGAACTATGGTATGATGTCACACCTTGACTGTTCCACATCCCATTATCTGGGACACCATGTAGCCATTTTGACTTGCCTGAGAGGAATCGGGCTCACACTGGTAAGGGAAGATCTGGGACTTATGTCTTGACATTGGTAGACCCTGAAGAAGACATCGAAGTTAGCTGAAGAGAGTCTTATAGTCAGCAGTGACTCTACGATGACAAGAGCCAACCCATCAGAGTCTAAACCTGCTAGCTGGTGATGCATAAACAAAAAATTAAAATGCCTATGTGATATTCATACACCAGCTATGAAATTAATGTGTGTGTGTGAATTGTGGTGAAAGGAATTCATTCATTTTTTCTGTGATATCTGTTTTGCCCTGCTCACTGTTATAGGGTAGCCAGAGCCTCCCCTGGCAAGGAGTAGATACAGTGCAAAAAACAGTCTTGGACCAGCATCTGAGTCATCAGAGTATGGGAAATTCACTGAAAGCATGACTTTGTGATGTGGAAGGAAAGCAGAACACCCAGCAAAATATGAGACGACTTGCAGATTCCATACAGAAGGTGCAGTAGTCTGGAACAAAATGAAACAAGACTTATGGGAAGACAGTGGTAACTGCTGTGTTAAACAGTTAAGAAATTATACATTTAAAAAAGCTAAATTAGCATATACAAGACGTATTGCTATGCTTTGCCCATATTGTGAGTTACTTGAGGCCAATTAAAAAGCACTGAATAAAAGAATAGCTAAAAATACTATAATAGAACACCTATGATCAATTGAAAAATAAAGAACTTAATTTAATTATTCTCCTCCACAAAACATTTGAATGAATACACATTGACATTTCATGCAAGACAGCTAGTATACTTTTATGCTTTAAATCTGATTCCAGTCTGAATTTCTTATTCATTCCTAGCTATTTGGTAGCGTCTGAACAGTACTAGGCTTATTTAGTCCAACAATTTTTAATATATTTTACAAAGAAGAAAACATATTGCTTATCTTCTCCTCGAATCAGATTAATGCTAGCATCCTTTAATACAACGGGTGTGAGTTATAAACTATTATTTAAATATATTTATGCCAGCAAAAAATAAAATTAAATAGCAAACATGTAGTAAATCTACTGCTTAGTGTATGCTGTATTACTGAGTTCAACAATAAGTTAAAAATAAACATTATCTGGATCCCAGTTCTGTTCTGTTTTTTTTTTTTACTTGCCAAATATAATTGTCAGTTGTAGATCAGTGTGTGTGTGTGTACCTTTAAGAAGCTATCCAAGGTCTTGCACAAGTGTAGAAATACTGAGCCCATGCGAGCCTGACTGCCATTTTGTAGTAAGCTGTTGTGATATAAGCATGTATGTAAGGTACGTCTGTTAACCAGTTTGTTTGTATTTTATGATGCTGCTATCCATCCTGATGTGTTTCTGTGTATCTAAAAGACATACCATGCCTGCTTGTCATCTATGTTAGAAAAGGACAAGCCACATGGTGTCAGAAGCTGCATCTCTAAAGGACATGATGTTAGAGGCAGCATGGCATATCAAATTTCAGTATCTCGAGATGATAATAGCAAAAGACCACATAACTGAATCCAGAAATGTCGAATCAGCAGTTATGATGGTGCGCTGTGTTACTGGATAGCTGGGGATTCAGATAAGTGCATATTTTAAGGGTTTTGGGTAGGGATTTTATTGTATGCTGGGAAGTTGTAGATGTTGGTTAAAGTATGTAGGAAAGAGTGTGAGTGTGTAAGTGTTGAGAATGGTGGTGTTTGTATGTATGTGATGTGTGTTTGTGCGAGGGGAATGTAGATTATGTAGTGGTGAGTTTCGTGTCTGTGTAATTTTTAGTGCGACCTCGGAGCTGGTATATATAAATAGCGGGGGTGTGCGGGGGGCGCAGCTGCTTATATGTAGGGTAGGTGTGTGTATCTGTGTTGTTTTGCTTGTTTGTTGTATTGTGGGGAGGAAGGTTTATGTGTGTGTGTGTGTGTGTTAATGTGGTGTAGGGTGTGTTTAAACGTCGTGGTTTTGGTATTTTGATTTTTCGGCTTTATAGTCTTGAGATACTGAAATTCGACATTTCAGTATTTCGAGATTATAAAGTGAATCTGGCTGGGCTGCATAGTCAGGAAGAATTGTTCGTGCCTCCACAGCTTGGTATGGAACCTGCAACATTTTGTAAAATCCTCACTAGAAACTAGACAGCAGATGTTACACCCATGAGAACTTGTAAGTGGTAGGCAACATTATTCATGTCTGACCAGTAAGAAAGCTCAGAGAGTAATGGACACATTAATGAGTAAAGAGTATGTAGCCAGGGCAGTTCCAGAGATAATAGTAAGATAAATGGTATATGCAACTGGGTGATATGATCGCGCAGTGGTGCAGCAGTTTGAGATGTCACCTCACAGTGAGAGATTTTCCAGTTCGATTCTCAGCTGGAGTGCCTTCTGTGTGGAGTCTGCATGTCCTCCCTGTGTTTGTGTGGGTTTCTTCTAGGTGCTGCGGTTTCCTCCCACATTACAAAGATATGCATCTGCAGCATTTCTGCCTTGGCCTTCCCTGAAAATTGGCTCATTCCAAGTAGAATAATAAGATATGTGGTATGTACAACTGGGTGATGTAGAAGCAGCCCATAGAATAATAAGATATGTGGTATGTATGACTGGGTGACATATAAGCAGCTCATAGAATAATAAGATATGTGTTATGTACGACTGGGTGATGTATAAGCAGCCCACAGAATGAAGGATGAAGTCTATGTATAGCTCTTACATTAATGTAGCAAAACTTTGTAAATGTATAAAAGCCAGCAGCTAATCTTCTGGGATGTTGTTAGTACCCTCTGCAGTTCAGTCTTCTGGGTACAGTAGACAGAATTAAGTTCTATTTACTTTGTCCATATGAAAATAGTGCAACTGAACAGTGGTACTATTGATAAACAGCTGATTCTGTGAGTGGTGGCTGGTTATCTTCTGGGTTGTTGTGTGCTGGGTCATGCTCACAGAGATTTATTGGATACAGCTTACTATGGTTCTGTGCTTTTAAATTTGCTCAGCTGAAAACAGTACAACAGTATGGAAGTACTGTTGGCATGCAACGCAAGTACTGGACAGTGGACTGCTGATCTTCAGGGGTAATGTAGATGCTTTGGGACATGATGTGCTGCTCTAATGTCTTTGTTTTATGGTGCAGCATCATAGACGTTCTTTAGGTGCTCGTGTAATTCTGGGTGGGCTTAGTGGTGACCCAATGGGCTGTTTTACAATGCCCCTTGCCCAAAGTGATATTCTCTGTACAGTGTGTTGGGATTTGTATATAATCCTGTGCTTGGCTAAAAGTCACATCAGCAATCTGCATCCACAATGAACTCTTGAGACATGGTAACTCAGTGACAGCTCTATAGTGGAAAAAGGCCAAGTTAGCCTCATTTGGAAAAGAGGGCCATACATCAGAATTGTCTTTTTTCAATATTTACCTTGCTAGCACATTATAGTCAAGTTGAGAATATTTATGTATTTATTATTTGCTGATTTTTTTTCCAACAGCAAATTTCAGCTACTTACAGACCCATTTAGTGCAAAGACCCACATTAGAAAAAAATCAAAATGTTTATAAGATAAACCATGGAAAAAAAAATAAAATTAATTTCAGTTGCTAGATATTGACTGAAAGTATAGTAACAGAGTAAAATAGTTAAGTCATCTTGCAGGAAAAAAAAAAAACATTATAAGAGCTTTTGATTACACTGCTTTAAGAAAATTCCATATAAGGTATGTATAAAATGGCTATGGTGACCAAAAGATAGAGACATGATAAGGAGTTGTAGACGCTAATTAAGCAATAGCTGAATAATTCTGACACACTAACATTTTCTAAATACAGATATTTAGAAAAAAGTTTCAGACATCATGAATACATATGTTCTGCAAACAGTGGAATAACTACATTATATAGAAAATAGTTTATTCAATCAAAATCATAGAACAGTGAAGACGATGAGAAAAGGAAGATGTGTAATTAAGCTCAAATATTATAAATAAAAAAGAAGCAGCAGCTAATGTATGGAAAGGAGGAGTGAAGGAAGAAAAAAGGAATTGGATATGTGTGTGACAAGATGTCAAAAGCTTTTGTTAGATCTAAATACACAACTACCATTGCAAGGCCTAAGTCATTGATCATAGTGTCATTGTCAGAAAACTCAACCAAACTGGTCAAAGTACACAGGCTGTTTATAAACCAAAATTGTCTTCCAAATTTAGAGAAAGATTCCAGGAGTATCGTCTGCCAAGAGAACAGTTTGACTTAATATATGGCAATGCTTACTTTATTACATTTCTTGTTATTAAAGGACAAATGTGTTCTTTAAATCCATATTTTTCATTACAGCAATAACTTCAATGCTTGTACCCCATTTGTACCTGTAAAAAAATGTATTGACTTCATCCTCTATGTCTGTAGCTTTATCTAGTCAATTACTCTCCATTAATAAGTGAGCTGCAGATTGCTTACTCTATCTTTGTGGGCTTATATACTTCTAATTCTTTTGGTTTCCAATATTGCAGGCCAATCCTTTCTTGTAACTGGATTTTTTTGTTTAATCTGTATCTGTAGATAATTTAATGCCTTATTTAGCTTGGTTTTATTCCTGTTTATTGGATGCTTTCTATATGTTTGAAATACTTTTAAGTACAGAGATTTCAATCTGTCACTACATCATATGGCAACTTAAATGTATTCCTACTTATTATTATAAATACTGTAGTAGATTGTATAGTATTAAACAGAATGCCACCTAATTGTTCCCAGCAAAAACAATGTCTGGAAATTCACGTTTCCACCTTATTTTTATCAAATTGTTCTTTAATGTGGGGATAATTTATTTTCTGATACTTACAGTTTTTAACTGTGTTCCAACCTTTGTTACCTGATTGAATGTAAAAGTAGGAGAATTACGATCTGAGATTCTCAAAGGAGGGACTACTGAAATTTCCAGCACTAGTGTAAATACATTCTGTACAATTACATCTGATATGTTATTTTTATGAGTAATCTCGGTGAGTAGCTGCGGATGCCCATTTCTAGACATTGTCTAGCAATTCTTGCCAATACCAATGGGAAGTAGAACAATTCACCCAGTCTACTTTAGGGTAGTTAAAGTCAACCAAGAGTAACATAGATTTGTAGTTTAATACCAGACTTAACTTTTGCAAAACATCACATAGTTTATTTGCACATGTAGATGGAATCCTGTAACACACACTTCATGTAGGATATTATTAGATTCCTGATCTAACAGTGGTATTCCTCCTCCCTGTTTTTTTTTTTTTTTTTTTTTTTTTTATTGTTTTAATTTTTAAACACCCTCCCAGTTTTTTTTATTTTTAAATACTTATATTTATTATATCCAGGCATTACATGTTTAGTAGAATCAGAAGATTCAGCTATCATAACCACCATATATTTATTCAGTGCCATTGCTTTTTTTGGCATGCCATTTTTATCAGCAGCTCTTATGTTAAAATAATATTCCTTCATACAGCAGTTAGGCTTTGCATATTTTCTTCCTCCTCTATTTCCAGGAATTTTTCTCCTAAAATGAACTACTTCATTTAATTTGCTGTAAACAAAAAAACAGATCAATAATACTTGAGAAGAAACTTTTCTTTGCAGAAAAAAGCATTTAGTAAAATGCATTCATCATAGAATGTGACCAGTTTAAAAGTGTATACTGTACATATGCTGAATTTTAATCCCATAATGTACCTATAATTAGTCTATTGCATCAGTGGTATAAACTCACTCATTATAAATTAGTTTTCTTGGTTTCCAAGTACTCAAGCATTTCTAAAACAATATTTTTCATAAAATTAAAAGTTTGTATTTTCATTTACCCTTTACCAGTTACTATAATAGGCTTAGAAAATTAATCAATTTTGAATTAAATAATGAAAAAATTGTAGCCTTGTTGTTATCCATTTCTAATCGTCATATTTAAATTAGCCTTACAATAGAATCACTTTACAGAAACACTTCATTAATTGAAACAATATTAATAGTCATTTATATATTTTTAGCATTATAACTATAATCCCTTTCTATTACACTTACATCCTTGACAATCTTCACATTTTCAGAGCTTATGTCCATCTTCTTAGTGACTTCTGTCACAAAAGTATCCTCACTATGGTCATTTACCATGAATTTCCTTAAGAACTACTATCAGATATTTGTTTTCATTCTCTAACATTTATTCTATAGCATTAATATAATCAGCCCTATACATGATCACTATATCTCTCTGCTCTATCAGCTTTCATAAATATAATAACCTTTTTCTCTATCTTAAAAATTTTGGAACAAAATATTCATCTCTGTTAAATTTGTAAAACCTTCTTAAAGACATTTTACTCAAATTAGACCTAATTTCAACTTGTTTCTGAAAATTTTTGTATCATTGAAATTAATGGGAGGGGGTTGAAACTGTACTATTTGTCAATTAAATTAGTATTATCCAGAAAAGTACAATATATTGGCAATATCCACTCTTTTGTCTGATATAAGAGAAAAAATGTTTTTTTTTCAAAACATTAAGTTGTGCATGAGTAAAAGTTTCTTTTGTGAGATTAAATATACAAGTGTCAGGAGAGACTATGAACAGCATTTTTGCCTCCCATGATGCATTTCCTTCTTTCTCTCCCCTTTCTCTTTGTACACCCCCCCCCATCCATTGTTCCACTGCAGTAGAGGGAAAGCATTTTTTTCAAATGCTTGATAGACCTGTGCCATTTTCACTGGAGCTTATCTCTCACAACTGGAGACTTTCTTCTCTGCTAGCTGAGAGAGACACCTAAGTGGGGGAAATTCTTGCTGACTCTACAGAAAGTTACTAGAAAATGTAATGCACATAACCCTTTTGGATTGATCCAACACTCAGTTTCTGAGGGAAAGGGTAAGCAATACCATTTTAGTAAACCCCTAAGTCACTTTGAGTTTTCTTTTTCTTTAACCCAAAAATAACAATCTTAACTTGCCGGACAAAAGCACTTCAAATACCCAAGGAATCATCAGCTATTCAGCTCTTTAATAGGAACAGAAACAAAATAAAGTGCCACATTGGAAAGTAAAGTAAAGCGCTTTTCGTCTGGTGCAATTACCACACTTCTTCAGACAAGTAACAGCAGGCACAAAAAAAAATATTTATATATATATATATATATATATATATATATATATATATATATATATATATATTATATACATACACAGGAACACACTTCTCTCCATCCCCTAATTAATCAATTATCCAATACAAAAACAATTAACCATGTAACTGAATTTCCAACTTGTAAAACTAAATTAAAATCCATTCCTTAAGAACAGCTAGTTCATTATTGTTTTCTTTTGGTTTTTCCCGGTTAGAACTCTGGTTCGCTAATGATTGGCAGTCGATTTTTTTTTTATGGTGCTGAGGTGCCAGCCCGATGTCCAACCTTCAATGAAGGCATGCCCATTCACGCATGTCTTTCGAACGCCACTCGACTGTGGGGAGGACATGCAGACTCCACACAGAAGGTGCTCCAGAAGAGACTCGAATGAGAGAACCTTTTGCTGTGAGGTGATAACGCTACTGCTGCACCACCGCGGCTTACATAAGAACAGCTAGTTCATTACTGGTGCTAAAATCAACAACCACATCTGCTACCATGATATGGCAACTATCCATTTAAAAATAGAAAAAATAAAACATCAAACCTAACATAATATATGCTTTAAAAACTGAAATCAAAGAATTAACAATTATCACTGACCTAAAGTGAGTTTTTAAATACTTGGGATTCAAAACTCATACTATTCAACCCCACAACTATTATAAAGGTTAACACCTTATATAAATTGTGCAATTGTACATAATATGTCAACCATAGTTGACAAACCAACACCAAAATCTGCAATTGTAAGGTTGACAATACTCAAATACCACAACTCGGAACACATTGTCAGAAAAAAACACTAGCAAAAATGTATATCATCTGTTTATACTTTTCGTTTTCAATAAGCATTGAATGGAGCACCCGTCATTAATACCAGGAAAATGGCAACTATCTAAGCAAATCTGCCACATCAGTTCTCTTTTTTTCTAATAATAAAGATCTCGGGCCTCCCTTATATCTCCAGCTACATGATCTATCATTCTGAAGTTTAAGTTATGTGTGAGTTTCATTTTAATGTGGGCAACTAATGTATTTTCGGACTTGCCTTTCCTGATACAATAAAGGTGCTCATACACTAGCTCCCGCAGTCCGTTTTTCCAACGTAAAATGCGGGGCATAGATCATATTGGGCAAGGTATACTACATAACTTGTGAAACAGTTGTACTTGCCTGACAAGGTCTTATAGTTGTCCCTAATGTTGAATGAATACCCTATATTCATATGCTCACAGAAGTTACAAGATTCACATTTGCTCATCCCAGGATTCTTAATAACCTTATGTTGTTTCACTTCTATAAAGTTTTTCAAATTCATGCCTCCCTTAAATGTAAAGGAGGGAAAGGACCTAACAAAGTGAGTAATTCTAAGTTGTTACTAAACAGGTTCCAGTTTTTCTTTATAACTGAAATGATATGGCCACACCCACGACTAAATGTTAAAATAAATGACACCAGTGACCTATTAACCTTTTGAGGGATGGTCATCCTATTACATGGTGGCAAGGAACATTGTAATAAAGGTGAATAAAATCCACTAGATCTTTTATAAAACACTTCGTCCATTATTTCTTTAATAACCTCCCCTGGGTAACCACGAGGAAGGAACATGCCAGTTATCTTGTTACATTTTGCTGTGAATTCACTGTCAACAGTTACTATCCTCTCTCCTCGGACTAATTGTCCTTTTATTACAGATTTCTTCTGGTGGAAAGGGTAGGAACTGTTGAAGTGTATATAAGTGTTTGAGAATGTATCTTTCCTATGGATCCTGGCTGCTAACCCTTTCTGAAAATGATCTTGGCAGATTTACTTACATGCTTGCCATTTTCCTGGTATTAATGACGGGTGCTCCATTCAATGCTTATTGAAACTGAAGTCTAAACAGATGATACACATTTTTACTGGTGTTCTTTTCCTGACAATGTGTCGGTATTCATACTGATACACTATTGAAGGTATAAATTGTCATAAATAAGACATGTTTACTTTCTTTTTTCAAAAGAAGATAGTAGAATGTTGTAGTAACTTGTACTTCTCATGACTTTCCCAACTTATATAAAAGAATGAAAATGATAGATAAAAATATTTTTAACATTTGTTTTTTGTTTTATTTTTGTATGTTTGAATAAAGTTAATAGGCTGGATTCGCTAACTGCTACACAAACTATTGTGGTGGAAGCACAGCTATTTAATTGAGCAGCTCTGCATGATATCTAAAAAACGTTAGGGGTCACTGCTGCTATTATCATGCTGTATGTGCAACAAGCTTTAAATCAGGGTGCTGCCGCTTCCAGACCTCGGGCAAGAAGAGGAAGGGTGTTTAGGCCCTACTTGACTTATCATGGACCACATGATGCAGACATTGCTGAGAGATACTGGTTGGACAGTGAAACACTGGAGGAAGTATGCTACTCCCCTCTTTGATGTGCACCTACTGAGGGCCTGTCAGGGAGAAGAAACCTAACAAAAAGTCTGAAAGTCCATTTACTGATTTAGGAGAGCAACATTCCTAACATTCAAATGCTGGCTTTAATGACCAAGTTACTGCCCCTTAGTAAGAAATATGCTCATATTCAAGGGGGTACTTTAAGCATTGATACACATAACATATGCAATAAAATGGAGATAGAATTGCTCTTACGAAAGCAGGGAATAACAGAGAGGAATACAACTGCAGTGTTTGCAGTCCTTGTTTAATATTGTGTGAGTACATGGTATCCTAACTGTTGGCAGTATCACAGTCATCCATTTATTTAATGTCAGATGAGAAAGGGCAACTTTCATAACTTATTTCTGTTGTACTTTTGTTTGAGTGTTCAAAACCATATAGGTTCCTGTTGCAAGATAGCACAGCTGTTTAAACATCTGAAATGAACAGTTGAACTATTTGATCTCAAATGCATTTATTTATTTCCTTTTAACATTTGCACTCCATTTGGCATTGAGCTCTGCTGACAGGCAGCTGTCAATAGCAATGAATGGCATTTCTCTGATCAAGGTAAAAGCCAACAAATTTTATTTGAATTGTCATCAATAGCACAATGAAGGCTGGCATTGTGCTTTTCTCTGCAGTCTGAAGAGTACTGAGTGAAGAAATTCAAGTTGTCATACTCCTATCGCTGTGGCATAACATGTGAAGGTATTGAGCTTAGAGAAACAGTACAAGAGATGCAGGGTTTGAAACCTGTTCACAGACCATTTAACTGTGGGATGTCATGCTAAATCTTGGCACTCGTTTTGGTGTATGAATGTGCTGATGTGGAAAACACAAGTAAGGTCAGTAAAATTGACTGACAGGTAAATCATTTGAAATTATGTCAACAATAATTTTGTGCGCTGTGTTAACATTTCTGCTATTCTCTGTGCCATTCTCCATTCCCATGGCATTGCCTTCTCATATCAGTACTGTCTTGTATCAGTGTAATGCAGTAATAGCTGTGCCCAGTGCTAGATATACACTGCGATTCATTTCATGTGTCTTCAAGTTGTTATTTCCAAAAAGGTTGTTTGAATGTTTCTTAAAAATATTGCTTTTGTATTTGTGCACCAACTGGCAGTGTGAAATTAACTTTCCCAACTTAAAAAAAAAAGTGAACAAATGATTTTAGCCTGCCTAAATCCTCATAAAATCCTCCAAAGCTAGTTATGAAAATAAAATTGCCAAAGACTCCAAAGACAACCACAAGGCATTCTATAACTATGTCAAGAATCTAAATAGCAATGCTCAGATCTGCTCTGAGCTACAACAGAATGGCATTAAATATACTGATCCCAAGGATAGTGCCAATATCCTGGCAGATCGATTCAGTGCCAACTTCACCCCACTCTCACCCCCTAAATGGCCCATCTCAATACCGGAAGATTGGCAAATTCCTGTAATAATGGCCACACTGGTAAAAAATGCACTCTCCAAAGCTAAGAATATAGCATCCTTGGGACCAGCTGACATCCTGGGCTGTGTACTACATGAACTACAATATGAACTGGCACCTCAACTAAGTGTCATGTTTAATCATAGCCTCACCTCAGGTTTTGTGCCCATTGAGTGGCGCAGAGCTACAGTTATCCCACTCCACAAGGGGGGATCCACCTTGGATCCCGGAAGCTACTGTCTCATCAGTCTGACAAGCCTTATCTGCAAAGCCATGGAGCGTGTTATCATGGAACTTATAAACAAAGACATTGGCAACCTTCAAACACTGGACCCCACCCAGTTTGGGTTTGTGAAGGGCTGATCTTGTCTCCTGAACCTGATTGACTTCTTCGAATCAGTCTCCAGAGCCATGGACAAGGGTAAGGTGGTCCACACAGCCTATCTAGACCTTGCCAAGGCCTTTGACACCATCCCCCACTCTGGAGTCATACATAAACTTACTAAGCTGGGCATTAATCCCTACATCACCCAATGGGTTGCTAACTGGCTTACTGATAGAACCCACACGGTAAAAGTAGCCAACTCCAAATCCAGCTCCAAACAAGTGGAGTACCTCAGGGTTCAGTCCTGGGACCACTCTTGGTTGGCATCTAGTTCTCTGAAGTACAGGCCAACACTAAGGAACTCTGGATAACAAAGTTTGCAGATGACTGCAAACTGGGAGCCATTATTGAATCCCCAAATGATGTGGATACTCTACAAAAGGGCCTTACAGAAACAGATGCTTGGTGCCAGAGCCATGGGCTCAAGCACAATGCCAAGAAATGTATAGTTAGCCCCTTTGGGAAAAAACATGTATCTATGAATTACCATATAGGTGGCAGTACACTAAACACCAAAAGTGTGATAAGAGACTTGGGGACACAGGTGGACAGTGGTCTCACCTTCGATAACCACATCACCACAACAGTCAGGAAATCCTTCTATGTGGCACACCTCATCACTAAGGGTTTTTCATCCAGAAAAAAGGAGGTCATTGTCCCACTGTACTCATCCCTCATTAGACCCATTATAGAATACAACACCCCGTTTGGTATGTACCTCTCAAGACATCTGCAACAACTGGAAAGGCCGCAGAAATACCTCACTAAAAGAATCACAGGCCTAAAGCAGATGCCCTACGTTGACCGCCTTAAAACCTCCAGCTATACTCTGTCACATATCATCTACTCAGAGGTGATCTTTGCTTAACATACAAGGCCATGTCAAACCCAGAGCTGTTGGACATGCTACACTTAAAGAAATCCCAATCACTCAGAGCCACATACTCCAGGGATCTAAACCTTGTCATCACAATAAACAAAACATGCTGGAGGGATAGGTTCCTGACCCAGAGACTCCCCAAACTCTGGAATAGATTGCCCATATATGTCAAGCAGAGTGCCTCTTTGGTCCTCTTCAAAAAGAACCTTGACAATTGGATGGGAGAAAGGAAATTCACCCCGGGGATCACATCAGTCGCCCTGCTAGACAGGGGTACAGGGAAGTAAATAGTTTGGGAAGAAATAGCCAGGGAATTGTTATGGCTAGGCTTGTATAGGCCCTAGGGCTGATAGCCTAGTACCAGCCTATGAACCTTATGTACTGCAAACCAGCCTGGCAGCATTGTATGGATGCCAGCACTCTGAAGAGTAATTTGAAAAAAAAATACACGTCAAGTAACGTTCCCTGTGGCACAAGGTGGAAATGGGAAATGCAGTGAGCTTAGAGAAAAATGAGAGCTGATGCATGGTTTGAATCCACCTAAGTCATAATTTTACAGAGTGTTGTCTGAATTCATGTTTAGTTACATTTTGTGATACCATTGTGCTGTTTAACTATTGTTAACAACGTCAGCTTTTGTCTGTTCATCTTCTCATTATTTGTCATTGACTACAACTCGTCTGATAATCTGTTCCATAAAGTACATTTCTGATGTTGCAATGACAAGCAAGAAGGATGAATCTGTCATTTTCTATGCACTTTACACTCTGGTCATTGCTACATGTACCCACTGATTGGTATTAAATATGCAGTCAGCTTTTTATATACATTTTTTTATTTTTTCCCATCTACTCTTCACTGTCTAGAATGCAAAAAAGCATTTTACAGCCTAAGGAAAAAAGTGAAAATTTTAGTTCAGGCTGCCTTATGTAAAGCAAATATGCCTGGCATTGTTGCACAGCCCTCCACACCATGGATAGTGTTTACTGCAGAGAACGCACTAGACAGATGTTCAGTCTTGTGGCTCAAGATGCAACTGAAGTGAATTGAAAGAAATAAGACATATGAAGCATTGTTTAATTCCTGTCTAGATCACATTGCAGTTATTCACAATATATGCATTTTTTGTCATTTTAATTTGCATTTGCTTTCTACTTAGCAGTGTGCAAACATGTTTTCCACTTAAGGAAAAAACTGAAAAAAAAAAAAATGTAGGCTGCCTTATGTAGCACAAACATGCCTGGCAATGGTGCACTTTCCTTATTACTCTAGAAAACTGAGTGGAAAAATTCTGTGTATCGCATAACTATCTGTGGGCCACAAGGTGTAGCTGATATGAACTGACAGAAATACGACAAATTAAGAATTTATCTGAATCCTGTTTAGAGATCACATTGCAATTATTCAAAATATGCATTTTTTTTGCATTTTAATTTGCATTTGCTCTCCACTTGGCAGCACACAAACACAGTTCACTACTTAATGAAAAACGTGACAATTTTAGTTTATATTGCTTTATGTAGTACAAGCATGCCTGGCAATAGTGCATGTTCCTCAGTACTCTGGAAGGTACTGAATGTAGAAAATCCACCTGTCGTATACATATCTCTATGGCACAACTTGTAAGTGCATTAAGTTTAGATTAAGAACACAGCTGGTTAAGGGTTTGAATCCAGCTAAAAAATATAATTTTACAAAGGGTGTGAAATTCCCATTTCTTACAGCATTTCAATTAGGACTGTAACACTAAAGAAAAATGATAATGTTAAACATGTTTCTTGCAAGCAATATATCAGTAATGCTTGCATAAATAAAGTTTTCTATTTAGCATATATATTTAATGTTTCACACATACATGGCAAGGATAGCCACCCACAGGTGTAAACCTAGGTTTTAGATGATTGTCACTCTTGAAGTGACACCCCCAACCCCATGTGTAAAAATTGGAAAAAGGGATTGTGGATGGATTAATATTTCACATAGAACTTCAATCTAATGTATGCCCGATTACCCAAACTTGACAATGATGATATTTAGTATAAAATTCACTTGTATGTGTATTATGTATATGATGGGCAGATTATTTTTGTTTTAATTATCATGACTCATTACATATGCAAACAATATGTTTAAGGCAGCTGTGTCTTGTGAAGTATGTTTGCATATAAATACCCCAACTTGTATTACTCAACTCATTCAACTGCATTCATCTGAAATATATTTAGAAACAGAAATACTGTTACATTCCCAGGACTAATTAAAATCATATACATACAGGCCACTCTGAAGTGCATCTCCATTCATTCCAAAATTAGAGTAATTCTAATGTCTATTCTTGAAAGGTAGCTCACTTCTGGCAATGCATGCTTTAGCCTATGGATTTTATTCAAAGCTGGTGCAGTAATATATTTATATTTTACATTGTGTAAATTCCAGCAGTGTGATATGTTACAATTCATTCTCTTTCTCCTTTCAAAGTGCAAGGATTAAAACCCATGCCATTAAGCATTCAGTTGTTGAATATTGGATAAGGGAGCTGTGTGCACATACTCTGTATTCCCCTGTGCCGCTGGCTGATGATAATGTGCTGTATAGTGGGTATAAGTGAATAGATAGGAGGTTTGAGTCCATCACTGCTTAAATAGTGTGACTGTGATTACTGTCATATACCGCAGGCCACCTCACAACCACCTTTATGCACACTTTTACTTATGAGATGGATTTACAGTGCCACACTGTTACACTAGTAAATCCTAGCATCCCCAGGCAAAATCACTTTTTGGCCATAAAAAGATCACATAATGTTGTAAGTGCAGTATCTCACAGTTGGAGTGTGAATTCTCCTTTATTGCTTGACTATGATACTGTGCTATGTACATTGTGTAACTACATACGCAGGATGTTTGAGGCCAGCTGTGAGTATATCATATCTTTCACCCTCATAATGTATATCGTACTCTTCAGTTATATATATATATGTAACTGTATAGTGTTATTGTGCACTTCAACCACTTTTAGCATAAACATCCAGCTAATAAATAATGGTGATGTGGTCCATTGAAATCTGCACTATCCCATTTGTCATGTGACACTTGCGATTCCGGAACTAATGTTTCACTTGTGATCTTGGGTCGTTAGTTCAAATCCACTATTACTACATTGTGTCTGTCTTATTGTGACTGTCCATTTCAGTAACATTGCTGTCAAACACCTCTGTTGATTCCTCTTACAGAAAGCTATAATAATTTCTCACATGCTAATGCTTTTATTCAGAGTAATGATGATGTTTTATTACATTTTCCTTGCATAACATATGTAGGAAGCATTGCCCTCTGGCACGAGGGACTGAGATGACGTTCTATATTTTGTTCACTTAATGCAGCAATTAAAGGTGCACATATCCCTTTCGGCAATAACATGATGCATTGCTTTCACATACTGATATATCTCACAAATGTAGTGATGCTTCTACCATGGTGCATTCTTCCTTTACACCATGCATTTTGTTTGGTTAATTGCTCATGTGTTCAACATCCACATTCTGTGCCTGCTAGCATTGTTGGGCCATATACTGTAATCCATGAATGGCATCTTCCACAGTGGTAATTTGTACATTTAAAGTGGGAGAGGCCTACACCATCCCTTTTATTTTATTGTTTACAACACATGCATCTGATGAAATAAGCTAGCAAAGGTGAAGTGTCACTGTTGGCGCTTATGGTTCATCCACATGTCATTCATTGGTACAGTCACATAGCCTGATGTTCAGTTCTTGAAAGGGCAACATTATACAAATGTACTGACATTACATACTGACATCACATAAATAATTGTATCTATTTATTCTTATCCATTTTTATATTAGACAATGACATGCCGTCGCAGGTTGTGATTGCATGGCAGTGAAATGGTTATTTGGGGCATGTCATGCTTGACTGCTCCTGTGGCATGTGCATCGGGTACTGGCTTGTATATTATATCTACACCAGTCGATTGTGGTTCAGTTCTGGGACAGTGTGTTTGATAAATGATGGGAGCAGATTCCTTGTCACAGAAGTTTTGATATTGTACTGTTCACTGTTGTGTGGACAGTAACGTGTACCTGACATTGCACCTATAAAGTCCATTTGTTCTTGTTTATACATGCAGTGTTAGAGAATACAACAGTGGTGTCGACTTCCTTATTTAAATTCCTTGCATTATGTACATCTCATGTGCAGTAACTGCAGTGTATGCAATTATTCCATAATCTGTCTTCTGTCTTTGATAACTGTTATCTCAGCTCTGCAGTTTAAGATGTGTATTCCATTTTCACTCCCTTTTGCTGCTCTGCAGCATTATAATGCTCTCACATCCTTTGCTATCATGTCCATTTTTATTTATGTGCGTAACTCCGGTATTGTCATTGATATTAAATATCATTACATCAGTATTGCAGGATTTATGTCAGAAATGCTTCATTGACACATCGGCACATTGCCTGTAGTATATGAGTTCACTTTACCTGTTTCCATACCTCTCAAGTGTACCTCATTATGAGGAACGCACCTCATTTGGGGTCTTAAAAAGTCCATCTTCCTCAAAGTTCCACATTGAAAGGGTTTGTAACACATTCAGTGTTAGGAATTTTTTAAGTAAAATCCATGGTAAATAGAAATGAATCATATTAATTCACTAAAAGATCTTCTTCATAAGTAAACCAACATATTTTAACTATCCTATGGCCTTCCTAGCTGAAGTTGTTAGTAAGCCATTAGTACGTGTTCCACGTTTTGCCCATTTGTTTCACATTATGAGGGCTAGTGTTCCTCATTTTGGAGATGGGAGGTTGAGAGCTATGCCCACTTCCACTTCCAAATGAATTAATTATGCAGTATAAACCACTTATTATTTGTGTAAAATTCACCCATTTCAATTCCCCTTCTTTGGTATTCTTTCACTGTGCTAGCCCTTAATATTTCTGATCTATAGCACATGCTTGTATGTGAACTTTGCGTTATAAGCACGCCATTTTGTTTACATTCTGTGCTTCTGCTTGCAAACACCTTTCCATGGACATGAACACTGTTGCTGGCCACAAAAAATGTGCTTGCAAACATGTAGGTGTGATGAGCAGCATGCATATTTGTTTAGCTCTGCTGCTCATCACTTTAACACACTTACATCATGTAGGCTTAGCATAGCACCTACGTGATTGTGAATGGATCCCAGGGAATGTATGTGTATTAATTGTTGTCATTGGGTATTAGTTCACGTGATGTTCATATGATTGTTGGAATAATATTTATTGCACTTAGTAGTATTGCTGTGTTATTCTGAAGAAATCCTGGTTATATGGATGAAAGCACAAAATAAATCGTGTTCAGTTTACCTGTCTGTGCTTCTTAGTGTTGTAGTTCAGTATGTCTAAATTATCAACATTGCTAATAGTACCATTTACCGTCCTGCCAAGCCTTTATAAATTCACAAAAACTTTTAAATACACCAATTGCTGTACAAGTGAAGGATGTATATTCTTCTTATGTTTTACCATACAGTATGCAAGGCAAGTCCTTTATCTTAACAATTTATACAATTGGTATAGTTTGCTTGCTCTGAGTTCAATTTAGTGAGTACACTATCTGATTTATATCATGACAGAAATGTATTCAATAGATCATTCAGCTCATAAATGTTTATATTCTCCATTGTCATATATCAGTCTACCGGGTTTATATCACATTGTCGAAAACACTAATTATTGAATCACTAAGCAGTCAACCCACTTCGTTGAAGTCTCACTTTGTCAAATGGCCGTTTAATTGAAATTTTCCATGGGGAAAAATAATGGCTGTCCAACATGTCGCCCAACACAAAATTCTAAAAATTTACAACCCATCTGAGTTGGGGGCTTCACACCCAAGCCCCCCAGTGTGGGGGACTGCGCACCCCACCCCCCATAACTAAATATAACAAATCCAAGATTGCACTACAATGGGGAGAAGGGCAAATTCCCAATGATGGCCAACTGTTGTTTTTCCCTACTTAAAACTTCGATTAAACGGCCACTCGACAAAGTGAGCTTTTGACAAAGTGGGTTTGATGAATTGTGATTTGACAATTAGTTGTTTCTAAGATGTGATATAGATCTCTGTCTACCATATGTAAAATATTATCTAATAAGTAAATGGAGTAAGGCAAGAAAACATTTTTTTCAGAAATACCTGTTAATACTAACAATGATACAGTCTTATATCAAAATAATTCCTAGATGTTCTACGATTCCAAATATCCAAAGTTGTTACAATTATGTAGTTGCTGTCTGTGTTATATGCAACAACGTAATTCGCAATTTAAATATAATTAATACAGAACTCTTCAGGCAGTCCCAGTTAATCAAAAATAATCTGGCAGGTTTCAAACGTTAGCATACAGCAAGAGTTCTTATTAATTCACTGTCTGTCTTCTATCCAAACATCTTTAAATGAAGGCATAACAATAATCTTATCTTCTGTTTTTATTACTTTCTAACCTTTTACAAAGATCCTTTTAATAGAGGTAATATATAATGTTCTATATTAGTGTACTATTAATGAAGGCAGTGGCTCCCAGGACTATTAAACAGCACAATGAAATGCTTCATATTTGTTAGTATCTAACAAGTAAATGAGGACAGTTTGCAGCAATTTTCTTTTTTTTTTTTAACCTCGTCTTTCAACAATTTTCCTAAATGTATCAGACTAATAGCCAGTACTAATATAGTGCCTTATTTAACAAGTGTCACTTCTTTACAGAAATTAAATGTCTGCCTTCCCTTCTTATTCTGTCTGTACAGTAGTACAAATGTAAATTTATAGTGTGTTTAACAATCAGAAGTTACCTGAGAAGACAGCTTTGTGACTTATTTACAACTGTTGCTTTCATTTGTTCACCCAGTTATCACTGACCCTGATTTCATATAGTGTTTAACATTTATCAGTACCTAAAATTGAATTTGTATGCAAATGACATTTGGACCCTTTACCTGCTCTCCCCCTTGCCATGTGTATCACCTGAAGATGCACAAAGTACACCTGTGCATTGTCTTATTGATGAGACACCTGCTCAAAGCTGAAGTGATTTTAAACCATAGTACTACCTTTAGAATGCAAAAGCAGTCCCTTACTTCAATGTGTGAATCAAACAACTAGGGATTATTAAAAACAGTGCTCCTCCTTCATTTTTATACACATAGGAAGAAAAATGCAATATAATTTCAAAAACAAAGTGTCACTTTTTTTTTTCCTTAGAAAGACAGTAGGTAACAAAAAAAAAATCACAAAATACACTCCCCTTCCGACAAAATAAAGCTTCTGCTCAACATAGAAAGGATTTTGAAGCACAGGGGTAGCTGCTGTTAGCTGCAAAAGCAATCCCTTAGTTATGACAAATGAATAAATAAACAATGCTGCATCTAAACCACATGGGTGAAGTAGGCTAATGAACGCACAAGTGTGTAAATACTGCACAATCAACTCTCCCACCACTGGTGATTGTGCAGTATTTGCCCAAGGTATAACAGCAATCAACTCTCCCACCACTGGTGATTGTGCAGTATTTGCCCAAGGTATAACAGCAATCAACTCTCCCACCATTGGTGATTGCTGTTATACCTTGGGCAAATACTGCACAATCAACTCTCCCACCATTGCTGATTGCTGTTATACCTTGGGCTGCAGTTTAGTTTTATAATTGTTAACATTTTATAATTTGTTTTATTGCTAAACTTTATGGATAAACTCATGTTGAAATAATTCAGTTAGTGTTATTAAAACATTGCAGAGGCATTGCAGTATTGCACATTTAATTGTAATTTAGATGTTTCTTTTTGAGTATTTTTCTTTTTATATCATTTCCATACTGTATTTTCTTCAACTAGTTTCAATGATTAATTAAAAAGAATCTTTCTATTCAAGTTAATTTCATAACCTTAACATTATACAGTGGTTATACCATGGCAGTGTATTCCTTGTCTCTAAATGATTGTCACTGTTGAAGTGACACCCCAACCCCATGTGCAAAAATGGGAAAGGGGTTCTGGATGGATGGAAGGTTATACAGAGTGCATATCTCAACAATGTGATTTAAAAAATATATTTATTGTGTTCTTGATGTTGAAAAAGAATAATCGGTGCATGTCATCACCCCACTAAGTGAGGAGTCTTAGATTCATGGTTTCCTAAGTTCATAACTAATTATTAGGTTAACTTTCTTAATAGGCCATTCAAATCTAACCAATTTCCTTCCCAAAGGTGAGAATTAAACACTGTACCCTGTGTCTTTGAGTCAAACACCTTAACCATTATACCAAGCCCCAGCCTTAGTTGCACTGAATCATTTACATATCCAAATAGTATGCGGAGTCAATTAAGTTCTCAAGAGTTGGTTTCTGTTTGCATAATAGGTAAATAACTGAGACAAAGTAAAATGACTTGACAGTGCTGACTAAAAATTATCTTCAGAAATATTCTCCTTTTTACTACATTGGTAATTTGGGGGCAATGAAACTGCCAGTTGTACTGAGCTGTATGTTTGCACCCATATACTTCAAAGTCTTTATTGTCATCAAGTTGTGGGAGATAGTAAGAAAAACAGGTATTGGATATATGCTTTTTGTTGTTTATTTTCTTGTAAGTGGTATCAAACACTTTTTATTTTCTATGTTTGCTTTCTCCATAACTGGAAAGCAGCACCTTTTTGTTGAACTTGTGGATAGCAGCTGCAACTATTAATAAGAAAAGGGCTGCAGCAGTAGTATAATTGGCAATGAGGATGAGAAGTGAGTGTACATGAAGTACACTGATTGCACTCTGACATCAGGAAAAAGCCAAACTTGTTATGCACCTCTGTAAAATTAAAGGGGTGAACAACAAGTATTGTTATGCTCTAGTTTCAAACTAGAGTGTAGACATCATCCACCAAGGAACAGCAGCAGAAAATTATTGCAGTTTTGTAAAGCTGGGAAACACACTGTTGTGCAGGTGGCATAGGGGTATAAAGCCATGACTAAAGCCCTGGTGACCCGAATTTGATGCTTCATGGTACCTGTAGAGGTGACAAGCATCTTCACACTGGGGCAGAGGGCATCTGTTTCCTACTTGGCTTGCACCACTGCTGTAAGGACAATGCTTTGGCTGGACAGAAGAACCCCACCATGATTTGGTGAGCTGCTGTCAGGAAAGATGTGGGTGTCTCTAACCAAGCCAGTGACAGTAGCCCTTATTAAAGCATATGGGGGAGCAGG
Source organism: Protopterus annectens (assembly GCF_019279795.1). NCBI lineage: Eukaryota > Metazoa > Chordata > Ceratodontiformes > Protopteridae > Protopterus > Protopterus annectens. Next base: position 634,364,770 of record NC_056749.1, read on the forward strand.
CATCTACAGACAAGGTGATGTAGGTGGCCCTTGTAGTGACATAATTGCGTATGTCACCTTCAAATAAAGAAAAATGTCCCTGCAAGAGCACAGACTGCCCTCATAGCTGTCTGTATGACCCCCCCCCCACATACACACGGTAAAGAGTAGTGTGTAAACTAGGGGACACTTGATAGCTGGTATGCATAGGTGAGCAAAAATAATACAAGAGGAAAAATAATCTGTACAACACTTTATTATGCCACTAAAAAGACAGAATAAAATGCTTACCAGCTTTTAAAGCTGTTAGTCTATCAGTGGTACACTTAGACTTTGGCTACTGTCTGACAGTGCAAAGTGTTTTACCACTTTAAAAGCTGCAAAACACTGTTTGACTATATAACTAGTAGCACATTACAGTAGATGAGGCTCCATGTACTACAACAAAGTATGATGTGGTCTCTGCTGTCATAAGTACTTGTCACCTGTTCTTGACATTGGTGTCAACAGTCTTTGCTCTTGAGGTGAATTTCTTGGCATACATGTCTCAAACACTTAAGTTAATTCTTTATGCTGTATCAAGAGAAAACAAAAACATTATTCATAACTGAAAGAAAAGGTCTAGTCTTCTAACATGTCTTTAGAGTTTGTTTTATTAACTAAGACCATTTGGAATATTAAAAGGCTTGTATCATCATTTCATAACTCAGACTCATTTGTATCTGGTGGCGAGATCAACTGCACACTGATGGGGTCACGTCTATTGTTTCCAATAAGGAAGTTTATAAAGTTGTTTATAAAATTAAATTATAAAAGTATACATTATAATATGAGATCCCATGACTGTTTTGGGTAAATATCTTGGTTTTGTAGTCATTTCTCATGGATAAAACTTTGATGTGAAGTTGTCCTAGCTCGCCTTCATTCTGTACTGATGGGTTTGGTACCAATCCTTGGTTCTGACGCAGCCATTTACTAAAGCTCGAGGTCTTCATCTAGCTCGTGGCTCACTCCCAGTCCCATGATGCTATAGTGCATGGCCCAGATCTTGTTTGCCGCTGAAACGAATTGAGCATCTCATCTAGCTCTGGCTAAGTGAAATTGTTTTTTTCTACATTTCAACCTTAATATTTCAAAAAAAATTCTTATACAGTTTACTAGTTTAATAATTTCCTTTTTTCTACATGTGTTTATAGCACTTTTCTTCTATATATGTAGTGCTTGTTAGTTCTTGACTGGCCAAGTGTTGTTATGACTCAATTACCCTATCTCTATTTATGCTAAAAGTGTGCTTTTTAAATATAGGGCCAGATTCAGGAAGCCTCCGTGTAAGAGTTATAACTCTTACACGGAGGCTGCAGTTAAACGGTGTGATGTCAGCATGTCATGCATATGCATGAGGTGCATGAGGCATGCTGAATCACACTAGTAACTCTTACACGGTCCATGTAAGAGAGTAGGGGGCGTGTCTGTAGGCTAAGCCCTGCAAGCGGACACGCCCCCGGAAGACTAGAATGGCTGAAAGTAAACAGCCACGGAAATGTGAATAAACACACTACACAACACATGCCCCAACAGACCATCAGTGTATAAAGTGAAGAGATGTTATAAAATTAAATTAAAACCTATTTTTTTTTTTAAACCCCGTAAATGTTTGCTACTGTGTGCGCGGGTGTGCTACTAGCGCAATTGCAGTTAGCAGTCAGTGGAAAAGGATATAAGAACTAAATATGCAAAGTAAGCCAAGAAGTAATAGCTTAGCGGTAGAGTTGCTGGCCTAAGAGTAGGCAGGCAGGGTTCGATCCCCCACAACAACTTTTTTTTTTTTTTGTATGTAAAAGTATTCCCTTTTGTAAAATGCAATGAAATGGAGCATATACTTTCAAGTAACACAAGAATAAAAATAGTCAGAAATGTACTCATAGCTAAGCTGCTGTGAGACAGACTGCCCCTAGCTGAGTAGTGTTTAAAAAGCTGCAAACTGCGTGCCCGTTGCTAAGCACCGGTTTGACAGGCTGAAACTGTTTGCAACTAGCTGTGCTAAGCTGAAAGTGTGTGTCACTAGCCAATTAAGGGTTACCCTAGCGCACACCGTTTGCGCGACGCTCCCACAAGCTAACTGCCAGTGCGCATGCGTTACCTCCGCGCAAATGAGCGCAGACCTGCTTTTAAGTGCTTAAAAGTGCTTTTGGCATGTTTGATTGACAGGTCTCAACTCATATCTGTCAGGAAAATCAAAAATCAGTTGTCAGATTCGAGCCCAGGATACCATGCACTAGAGTCAAGGTACTAAACCACTAAGCCATGACAGCAATACCTAGAAATGCAGAAATAGCATATATATGGGATAAAATCCAGAATGGAGCATGATAAAGCATTTTCAGTGAAGTAGATACAATTCCAAAATGGCCAATCAGAGAAATGTGCGGGAAAAGCGGCATATATAAGCCCCATAGGCGGGAATACACAGCAGAAACAATTGTAGAACAGACCTGCAGTCAGAATGAGTGAAGTAGGTGAGGGACGTTGCTTTCGAGCACAGCGTTGGGGCGTTGAGGAGTCCAGATACATGGTCTGGCTCCTTGTCCATCATCACGAGGCCCAACTCATGCAGGGCCAGGTCTCATGGGGAGCTTATAGGGCAGAGGCATGGGACCAGTTGGCTCGTGATCTGACCAGTGCTACTGGCATTCCACGCACTGGTGAGCAGGTCCATCACCACCATGCGGACCTGAAGCGACGCAAGGAAGACCAGTTGTCCAAATGGATCCAGGAGGCCCGGGATATGCCCAACGCCCCACTACTGAGTAAGTTACATTTTGCTTATGTATGTAAGGATTTCAACTGGCTGATACCATGGAGATGTGTAGTCCAATATTACTTCTTTCGTACTACAGCTGCAGGTGTCCGCTCTGCGAACTGCGAGATGTATGGCCGTAGGCTGGTGCGGCTGCGCCACCATGCAGGTTAGTAACCCCACCCATTACTTGTAAATAAATATTGTACTGTAGCATGTATCAGAACACTGCAGTGTATTGATTAAAAGTAATATAATGTGCAAGCAGGAATTGTAAGTCTGCAGGTATGGCTGCAACAAGTTCATCAGTATGCAAGTGTAACTGGAAATATAATTGATAGAATTAAACAGTGCTGTAATACAGATGTCCCACCATGAATTAAATGTAACCTGCAGTAGCCCCAAGAGTACAGCTTTAGAATCTGAGGTAGTCATATATGAGATATATCCCCTGTTGAAATGCTGAATCATGACAGAAGTGAGGCTGTTGGAAAGTGTTTGAATCACCACCAGTCTAACATGTGAACAAAGCCTAGAAGTACCAATCTGAACTGTGAAGTTGCAGGATGTGTGAGAGTGACAGAAAGGGTCATGTATGAATAAATAAAGTAGTAATAACCCCTGAATATAGTAGCCCCAGTGTGTTTCTACAGAACTAAATGCATGTGGGAAGTACATCTTAATATCCCAAACTGATTTCAGTGTGTCAGAATCTGGAATGTGTAGGCCAAAGTCTGTATGGTGATCACAGTATACAATTTGCAGATAGAATGAATGATTATCTGACAGACTAAACAGCCATAGTTGTCCCCTGTCCTGTCATCAAAGTGTAGCAGGATGATGTATCTGATCAGATTAAAAATAAGTAGGATAGTGATGTATTTGTAACAGGTGTAGCATGACAGTCAAATAAAGATTATTTGAAACATCAGCCTCAACTTAATTGTGTACCTATTACAAATGTAAATCAATGTGTAACATATGACTGTGTCATCTCTGTCTATCTCCACCCAACCCTATAATTCCATATAACAACACCCACTAAATAATGGTATGTGAACATTTCATTAATCATGGACATTTGTCCGTTTCAAAAATATATGCATGCCTGTTTGTGCATGTGCCCTGTTCATACCTGCAAATTTGATGGCCTGTTGCCATTAATCAACCCTGCATGTTGTTTGACTGTGTATTTCTGTTCAAATAATGCATGTGATATTGATATGCCCCATGTTCAATGGTGTTAATATCTGGGTGTTTGTTTGATGGGAATACCAATGCATGCTGTTACAACTAATCTGAATGGAATAAAATGCCACTAACCCAAACTAACATAACTACTCACAAACCTAGAACGCTTGGGAAGGCAGGTCCCAGTGGACCCACCTCTCCCACCTCAGCTGGCGACTGCACCTGGCACTAGTGCCCAGGCCGGACCCCCCTCCGGTGGCCCTGTGCCACCTTCGGGTGGAAGCGCTGCAGGGGATGGGGCCCGTCCCCCCTCTGCAAGTGTGGCCGGAGGGGTCCGTCCACTCACCCTCCAAGGTGTCTGGTCTGTGGTGCGAAGGGAGATCCAAGACTCTGTACTTGGGCCCCTACGCCAGCTCGAGGCTCGTGTGGCACAGCTAACGGCCCCGGCCGTTGCCCCGCCTACACAGCCCCCAGCACAGCCCCATCCTGGGCTGTGAAGGAACAGTGACAACTGCCTATGGGTGGGGATATCAGTTCCACTGTTGCCATCTGTGGGCTCATGCATCTCGGATATCCCAACCTCCATCCCCGTCAATTGTGTAACCCCCCCACGTGTGTCATACACCACCCCTGTATGCGTCTTGTCTGTCTTGTCTGTTAACCTACCCAACCTACCTCCCCAGCTATACCGACTTCCTTCACCTGACATACCACTCTCACCTGAAAAAAAAAAAAAAAAGGGCACTCTGTACCCACAAAAAAATTACGCCCCATACATAGCTGTCCATGTCGCACACATGTCTGCTTGACATTGAAACAGTTAATTACAATTGGCTCTACAACAAATATTAATGTTGTCCTGACACCTCTCTCAGGGGTGAAAGGTTTCCAATGTCTCACCAAAATACATGGAAATGCACAGCTGTTGCTGCCAAAGACATGGGCATCTATGGGCCTTACCTACATCCCTCCTGCAAATCCCACGCTTGTTTCCCTACTGTCTTACCCTCTTTGTCATCCCTTTTTCACCACTTTCCTGTCACCCTTTTTTCTTTTCTTTCAAAGAAATTAGCGGTGTAAAGCTTGTGTTAGCGGAGCTCACCGCCAGTCTTGTCGTGAGCTCCGCAAACGAGCAGACCTGGTTTAAAGTGCTTAAAAGTGCCTTTATGGCACTTTGATTGACAGGTCCTGTACTCAGTTTGAAAGTTTGCAAAGAAAATTAAATTCCCACTGTCAGTCTCGAACCCAGGACCTTGGTAACATTAGTCTGTATGACCTACCACTAAGCCATGCTTACCTTACAAGAACACAGTGCTAAAATAAATATAACATGTAATAGTAAAGATCAGTATAAAAGCAATATAGGAGATGTACTATCTGAAGCATGTCAGGCAGAGTTTTAATGGCCAAATTACTGGATTCCCATACTAGTTCCGTGTTAACAGAAACAGCCCTGCTACTTGTTAGCTTGGACATAATAAAGTAAGGTAATGTACATATATGAAGGTATGTATAGCTACACATACATATATATAAATATATATTAATACATATGAAAGATAGTTGTAGGTGTCAGTATCCATACACACTCACTACAGGAAACAGTGAACATAAATGCAGCAACCTGAATCTGCAACACAGCCTGACCCCTGTGTGACCTACTTACCCTTCTAACTGCTTAAAGGTGGCCTCAGCACTTTGATTGACAGGCCCTGTACTCAGTTTGAAAGCTTGCAAATAAAAAAAATTCCCACTGTCAGTCTCAAACCCAGGACCTTGGTAACATTAGTCTGTATGACCCACCACTAAGCCATGCCAGCCTTACAAGAGCACAGTGCTAAAATAAATATAACATGTAATAGTAGGAATCAGTATAAAGGCAATATAGGAGGTGTACTATCCAAAGCATGTCAGGTAGAGTTTCAATGGCCAAATTACTGGATTCCCATACTAGTTCAGTGTTAACAGAAACAGCCCTGCTACTTGTTAGCTTGTACATAATAAAGTAAGGTAATGTACATATATGAAGGTATGTATAGCTACACATACATATATATAAATATATATTAATACATATGAAAGATAGTTGTAGGTGTCAGTATCCATACACACTCACTACAGGAAACAGTGAACATAAATGCAGCAACCAGAATCTGCAACACAGCCTGGCTCCTGTGAGACCTACTAACCCCTTTAACTGCTTAAAGGTGCCTCCAGCACTTTGATTGATAGGCCCTATACTCAAGTCAAAAGCAGAATATAAGCATACTAGTAGGCCCTACCACAAGACCATTGTAACACTAGTCTGTATGACCTACCACTAAGCCATGACTCTCATACAGGAATATAGTGCTAAATAAGTGGAACATGTAATAGTAGGAATGAATATAAAGGCAACATAGTATGTCTACAACCCAAAGCATGTCAGGCAGACGTTTATAGTCCCAATTACTGGATTCCCATACTAGTGTAGTGTTAATAGAAACAGCCCTGCTAAATGTTAGCTTGTACCCAATAATGTCAGCTAATGTACATATATGAAAGTATGTATATGTACACAGATATATATATATATTTATATAGCAATACATATGACATATAGTTGTAAGTGTCAGTATGCAGACACACTCACTACAGGGAACAGGCAAGAGAAATGCAGCAACCTGAATCTAAAACACAGCATGAAGCATGGGAGATGTACTAACCTTCACACTCACAGAACACTGTCAACAGCATACCAGCATGGTCCACGCCCTACAATCTGAAAGGGCAACGCCTATCTCACATACCCTTTTATAGCAGTGTCCTGAAATCACAGTGAGACATGCAATCAGTACACACCTGGCTGCATGTAATTAGCAAATGCTGTCTTACAATTGGTGCAGAGGCCATCACATGGACCTATGCAGATACCTACAAAAGCATTGAGTACCCACACTACACTCATGCAATACATTCATTGCACAAAACCTACAGAGAAAGAGAGAGAGACAGAGAGAGAAACAAACAAATATAACGACAGGCAGCAGCAAGCAGCAAACAGAGAGCAGCAAGCAGCAAGGAGCAAGCAGCAACAAGCACCACTGGCACAGCAACAGCTGCCACAAACACAGGTAATGCAAAGTAGCAGGTTAATCCTGTGTATACTGTGACACCTCCAAATGTATCATAGTTCACTATCTATAGGTATGTCCATGAGATAGGTTGTGTGTACATAGTCCTGAAATATAAACATATGTAATATTGCTGTACATGTTGCCCATACTTAACACTTCCATAGCTTAGAACACAAGGCCAGTTGTGCATATGATGCAGTAGTTCCCAGGGTCAGTAGAGGTTCCTCCTCATTGGTGTGGGACCACTGTGTATGTATGGCACTGTTCAGGTACATATCCTGTAGTATGGCCAGGGATTAATATCAGTCTGTCATGTGGTGCTATGTCCTCCAGGGGTGAATGTAGCACACATCCAGAGATACCATTTCGTAACAGTGATGCTATATGTTCCGCAATGATGAAGGTGGCTCTCACCTGGACATGTGAGAGGATAGGGAGGTGACAGTCATCTGGGATAACTAATACCACATGTGTAGGAGAATGGGGGGGGTACCTGCACCTAAACTGTCTGCAACAATGTAGCCAATATCTGTGCATTTGGTGAATGTGAAGCATCTTAACACTGCTGACCACAGATGCCTTGCTGTCATGTGAATCTGCCCTGTGCTGCAGTAGCCTCCTACTATTGTTAGACAATATGCCTGTATCTGTACTCCACTGGACAGGATTAATAAGTGGTGTGCAGTTGTTCTGGGTTAGATATGTGTGTGCACAGTACATGCAGTATGTGGGATGTCTGTGGTAAGCATATGCAAAGGTGCTGGCGGTGTGTGTTGTGGCTTCCACTGGCCCAATGGGCTGCATGGATAGCATCACTGTCATAACTACTGAATAACTGTGTAATTAAATGCATACATAGCAAGGTAGTGTACTGTGCTTGTGTTGTTCGGATTTGTAAATCCAGGCTGAGTAATGTGTGCACATCACAGGGTTGGGTTGGATGGCAACACACATCCAGTATGTAGGGATGAACACCCAGAATGTGTCAGACGTGTCGCCTGTGCAGTAGTATCCGGCCATTGCCTGTGCATCCCCCACAACACACACACATGCAACATATGGCAGAAGTACTATAGCAGTACACACATGTTCATAGGTTCATACTAGACTATTTGCCCTAGGGCATTGGTAAGCCTAGTAGAATGTGTTTGTCTTTCGCCACCCAATTACAAGTTATGCTGCTATGCCCTTGTCCGATGTTAGTATACTGTGCCTCCGTCTAACAGTGACATAGAAGTGATACCTGGGGTACAACTATGATCTACATCCAGTCATCCAGATTCCTATGGAAGAGAGTCAATGAGGGACTCTGCCTAACCTGTAGTGTGAGCTCATTACAGAGTGAAGGGAGCCTCTCGGTTAGGAATATGCCCCTCCAGCATGTCCATGTATGTCAGTGCTGAGGTCCAGCTCTCCTGAGCATGTAGCTGTATGGGAATCTGATTGCCTGAGGTGCAGCATGTTCATTACTGCTGGGTAGGACATGGCTGTATATGGCATGCACAGATTGCCTCTGAACAGGCAATAAGCCACTGAGTCCAGCTGGACTTACTTTACCTGGGCAGAATATGACATCTGTGTGAGCCATTGCATCCCCTTGATGAGGTACTGTTGTCCTGTACCAGTTGCTGTGGGTGTCTGGTTAGGTACATCCCAAAAGGTGCATTGTACGCAATTATAGGCTTGATGATGGATGAATAAAGAGGCACAATGACCTCCACTGCCATACATGTGAATCCCTCATGATTAGCTGGGCTATATAACATGTCTCTCAATCCACATTGGCCATGTGGTTGACAAATGACAGACCGCTACCGTGTTTCTTCCCCAGGTCCCCAACTACGTCTTCTGTACTTAATGGCCTAACACCTATGTTGTACTGTGCCACCAATGTGGAGGTGTGAGAATCTGCATTGAATACTGATACTCCCCCTCCTTTGTTCAAGTGTTGGGGCTGACAAGAATGGTAACAGCTATAACCTGGTAGTACTGGTGTGCTCCTGTGAAACCTGAAACAGGTACATGTTAATGCACAGATATCGATGTCCAGAATGTCAAGTAGGGTTTTGAGTGCGTGCATCCTTAGGTCTAGACTTCTGGTGTTGAGTAGCATCACTCTTACTTCCTCATCCTTTGTGATACAAATGGATGTGGGTTTGCCTTATGAGCCTTGCCTAATACAGGCACTATGGGTGTAGCAAGAGGCTCCGCCAAATTCCAATAGGACAGGGGCGACAGGTGCAAGCTGTCCCTAGCAAAGCATACCACCCCAAGATGGCAGGCATTGGCACACCTGTGAATGACACCAGTATGTCAGTCAATTGTTGGAAGGGATCATCGTGCCTTGATATTGTGGCATGGTTCTAGGTGAGGGTAGGATGCTACTCAAGGTCAGGGTCAAACTGTCTTGGGCTACGTGCTCAGAGAGCTCTGTACTGTCTCATGTCATGTAGTCCAGGGAGGAATGTGTCAGGCCATTCACACCAGCATGGACATTGACTGAGTCAGACCTGTACTTGCCTTGGGGTTACCTGAGTGTTTGTGTTATGTGGCAGGTCATAGTGGCCAACAGGCTGCACACCGTGACCCTCACCTCGTTAAGCCTGGTGAACATGATGTTAGTGTGCCTGATGATAGAGGCACCTAGTACAGGTGTATGAGGTGTGTTGTTTACTGTTAATGGTTGTGAGTGTTCAGCACATTGGCTTTGTGTGATATGTGTTGCACATGTTCGTTTCCGTGGTAGTGGTTGCATGGATGTCTGCTTAGGAGGTCTCTGCTGCATAGGCATAGCTGTGGTCCGAGCCTACAAGTATGTTCATGTGTGATCATGTGTTAGGCCCGCTGTTGTGGTAGGTCTATGTGAGACTGGAAGTGTAGTGTGTGGTCTCCTTGGCCACCTGACTGGTTATGGCGGTATTGAGTAGACAGAGCCTAGCCTCCAGTTTGGTATATGGTTGCATCACTCACATGAGATTGAATTTGTTGTTAGGAGGAGGGGGTTGTCTGTGTACATGCATCTGTTCCAACATTGTCTCTGGAGTACCACACTCACCAGCTGGACTGGGGAGGGAACTGACAACTGACCTTTGGACATGCTAGAATACTATTCTGAATTCTGTAATAATTAATGATTGAAAACAAGGTCCAGTGGGGAGTGAGGGTGTACTGACATTACCTACAACTGCTGACTGATATAAAAGCGTCAGTGAGCAAGTGCCAGGTAACCTAAGTGCAATGTGTCAAAATTAAGTAAATGCAACAATGAGAAGCAGTCACTTGCTGTCATGTGTAACATGGAAATACGTACAGTAAGCAATGCAGATATCAGTAGTGAGTCACATACGTGTTGACAAGCTGTGTACTATGTGGAAGTAGCATACCAGTGAAATAACAAGCTAACAAATAACAAGCATATAAACAAAGGTAGATCCAGGAGGCCTGGATGTAGTGGTTGCTACAGCAAACAAGGTGTAGCAATGTCAGTAAGATACAGCTCAGATATGCAGGCACTATAAACCTGAGCTATGAATGGCAGAGTACAGCCTATTGTCACACACGAGTGCAGACCACAAACCTTGTTAATGTTAAATAACTGGCCTGAAGGCCAACTGCCCATACCAGAACTAATACACTTGTACACTGGGCCCTCAATCAGCAGTTCCCAACTTCAATGGATGAAAGATATGTGTCCTGCCACCACAGTGCTTGCCACCAACCTCCCTAATGTAAAACAACTGGTCTGAAGGCCAAGTGCTTAGTACAAATGACATAGAATGATAGCTACACTGTAATCAAGTTTTAACCAAGCAGTAATAAGTAGAAGTTAATACTCCCTGTATAGAATGTGTACCATGTATTGTTGAGATACTGTGCTGATAACCTGTTTGTGTACCTTTCCAGCTTGACATGGCTCCAAAAAGGAACCCATCATATTCTGCTGCAGAGGATGACGTGATTCACCAGAGCCTGGTGCGTGACTATGCCATCCTGTTCTCACGCACCACCCAGAATCAGCAGGAGAGGTCTGCACTGTGGCAAAACCTCGTTAGCAGGATAAATGATGTTGGCATGCATGATAGGACATATGAGCAGGTGAGACATCACTGCAGTGATTTGATAAGAAATGTCCACCAGCGTGCTGCAGATATCGGGTGGCCACACATCCCCCCTCACCAGACAGGAGGGGCTACTGCTAAGTGTTGTGGATCCAGCCCCAGAACAACAACAGCAACACCCATGCATCATGATGGAGGTTGGATCCACACAGCAGCAACACACTGAGCGTGCAGGTAAGATGCCATATTCATTTATTGTTATTACTTTTACATTTGTTGACCCAGATAGTCTAGCTGGATATATGTCCATTTCAGTAGAGGCCTGTGGAGAAAAGCTCCACACATAACGTAATAAAGGCAGACAGACAAGTTGTTAATACAGACAGCCAACATGATAGAATTGTACACCAGCCTGTTAACTAAATCAACATACATGTAAGGAACTCAAACAGTTTAGAGTCATACACAATATACCGTTGGTTTAAAAGCAATCCTACCTAAAGCATAACGGTTATGCAATAAGGCAAAAGCCAGATACATAATAGTTAGGGCTCAGAAGGGTAGAGAAGTAGAAGGAGTATGAAAGATACAATGATATGGAAGAGGCAGGAGTCAAGAAGGGAAGTGAGGAAAAGAAGGAAGACAGTCAAGAGGATGTGGGAGGGATGGGAGAAGTAGGTCAGAGCATAGAAGGACATCAAGGTGAAAGAAACAGGGTAGAAGCTAGTTTCTATGCACAATGAGGGGTTAAAGGTAAAGAGAGGGTAGGGAGAGGGACGTTAGCCTGTACTCCAAGAAGAACAAAGCCAGTGGTTTGGGAAGTACAGTTTGAGGTGTCGTTTGAAGAGAGGTAAGGGTGAGATTAGAGTTAACCCCTGGTATGTACATATGACTGTTCTGTACACTGTTACTTCATGCATGCATAAGGTGTGCATGTGGTATGTATCTGTCATCATGATATATATACAGACATTGTGCAGCTGATGTGTATAAGGGAACTAGTGTACTACTGTACTGTATCATGTGCAAAACAAATGGCACACATGTGCCCACTGACATTACTCTCTTCACACTTCCAGGTCCCTCCCATCTAGCAACGAGGCAGGCCATACATGCTGGTGAGTCTTTTTAACATTATCTGTAAAGCAATTTAGAAAACTAGGAAGAGTAGTGTAACTCTGTAGTAGACTTGCTGGTGACTGTGTTCACAATACCCGTAATACAGTTGTAGTAGATTGAGTAGTGTAACACGGTACTGATGTTTGTGTTTACTGTGGGGTGTGCATGTGTGCAAGCGTGCCTGTGCCCAAGTGTGCATGTGTGTTAGTGTCCATGAGTGCATGTGTCCATTTCTGAATGTGTGCATTAGTATTGAAATGCATCTCTGTCAAATATGTATGGAGACTGTAATCTGTGTTCCATGTTTTCCTCCTGTAGGTTCTGGTGCTGCTCTGGTGACCTGCAGCAGGGAACCTGAATCTTGTGCCCCAGGTACTGATGATGATGAAATGTCTGTAATGGTGCAGGAAGGTGTGTCTGGGTCCACCATTGGTCAGCCAATTGACAGTACACAGCTTTCAACCCAGTCAATGTGCACAGTCATCCTGCCGTTACATCCTTTGTCACCATTGTCCCTAGGTGATGGACAGTCTGCAGTGGGCATAGATCAGGGTAATGTGGTACCTGTGGTACATGCATCCCCACAAGGCAGCCATGAGCAGGGGCCTCCAATGGTACCACGCAGACAGTCGCCCATGGGTTCTCATGGGGGCATCCGTGGCCATACTGCCTCTGGCCGACGTGCCCAAGGAGGTATGTCAACCTCCACTATGTTTCGAACTGTCATGCAGGCACAGGCACGTATGGAAAGGTACACCAGACAGGGTCTGAGGGAGCTGAGAGAATGTCGCACAGCCATGACAGATGGCATGCGTGACGTTGCGAATGCTATCCGTAACTTCACAGATGTCGTTGACAGACGTTGTGGGGGCATAGAACAGCTGCTCCACAACCAGATGTCCATGGACCAGGGCCATGGTGTGCGTTTGCGATGTCGACGTGGCCATATGCCAGCAACAGCACCAGCTGGCAGTGGCCGCGGACGACAACAGGCCCACTCGCGCACCTCAAGTGCCAGCACCAGCCCCAGCAATGCTGGGTCTGTGCTGTCATCAAGACGCCCCAGGAGACCACGTGCACGTGGCTCTGGACAGTCCCAACAGGGAACTGTGTCCAGTCAACACACCCCTGCTTCCGATGACAGTACCCAGTCTGGGTTAGTACCGGATACGGCCCGTAGCACCCCTGCCAGGCACAGGTACCGTGTCCGTGCCCACAGACACTGATCTGGATGACCTGACAGGTGCAGTCTGTGGCTGTCCACAAAACTCTGTACATGGCAGCCATTATGTGGGACTGTGTGCGTGCTTACACACATGCAGAAACCTAACACCTAGGGCAAACACATACACACACACACTGCACCAACACCGGTCCACCCTGTACTGCTGCCCCTCACAAACACACATACACACACATGTCAATTGGTGTTACCAGTGGCTGGCTTGGGCATACCTAACCCACACCCTGTGCATATGATGACACTGTGCCACCTCCTGCATACTACAACATCGGTGCAGGTAAAGGTAAACACGTTGCTGATGCACAGGGTGACTACATAGATGTGTATAAGTAGTAACATGTTGGTAACTGTTCACTGTTCCAGTATAATTGTGTGTATATCCCAGCAGTCCTGCTGCAGTAACTGTATGACTGTCCTCAATTGTTATATGCACCCATACTACTTACCAAAGTGTACCAGCTGCACACCATCACATGCTAACATTGACTATGGCAATGCGCATCTTGTGCTGTTACGTAGATTCAGCTATATGTAACTGTTCTGTCACACATGCATTTATACACACCCTGCTACCCACACACATGCACACGCTCACCTGCCATTCCCATTATTTATCACCCTACATGAGTAGCTGTTGATACATGACAGGTACACATTTGAGAAGTGCACTATGTTGTTTACTACTGGCGTCCCCTTCTCTACCTGTACTCACAGGGTGCAGGCAACCTCATCGGTTGAAAGATGTAATGTGCATCAGGTACTGTAGTACCCTGATTGCCACATCAAACATGTTTCCCATATGGAAATGCACACACAGACACATCCCACATCCACACACTTGCCACATTCAGGCTTCAGAGCACTATCTAGGTATATTTGGGTACATGTGCGTGTTACAGTAGCATGTAACACTATACTGAGTACTGGCAGTTGTCTGTTGTCATGTTGTCTGTATAGAATAAAAGAATTGTTTGATTATCCTACTCCGTTTTGTGGACATTACTTGAAGAAGTGTTACCTTACATGTGTTATTGGTACCACCACCTTCTCTTTTGTAGTTTTATTTGTATAGGGTGCTATCAACATCACTGCTTGTGAAGGGTAATGACCACCCTGCAGTGCATAGCCCCATGTGGCAAAAGCCACATCCCACCCCATCATTGTGCACACACACTAACCCCACCAACAGTAAAACACATACTTTCCATTTGCAAGATTCAAACCCATACCTAACTGTGTTATGACAGTAGAAACAGACACATTAGCAGAGTGTGCTATTTGCAGTAGTTGCAGAAATCCCTACTAATGCTGTACTTAGAGGGTGCTGACATCATCTGTGTGTAGGAGGAGGGATGTGCACCCTGTAGTGTGTTCTCCCAGTTGTCAAAAGGCAGTTAACCCTCCCAGCATAGTGCACACACATAAACCCCACTCATACTAACACATATATTCCTTTTGCAGGATTCAAACCCCTACCTAACTATGTTATGACACTGGAGAAAGACGCATTAGCAGAGTGCGCTATGCAAATTACTGGAGGACTTTACTACAGGTAATATAGTTATACAGTCCTGACATCATCATTGTTTCAAAAGGGGAATCTGCATCCTGTACTGTACTGTCACAGTTGCTAATAGGGACATTTCCAACACACACATCGATGTGTTTGAGGTTTGCATATGTGGGGGATCCAGTACTCCAGTGTGATGAGTATATTGTTTGATTGCAACAATGAGGGATATACTCCGAGTGGTGAGCTGTTTGTACTCATGGTTGTGATGATCAGGTCTAGTATATCTTCCCCTCTTGTGGGAAGGTTGGTTACCTGTTCCATAGCCAAATAATGTATGATCTATGTGAACCCTAGAGCTTGGGTATTGTGGCTTGTGTAATGTTCACAGTCTATGTTTGGGTAGCTAACGTCACCCAGTATGATGGTGTTTGCAGAGTAATCTAAACTGTCCTGTGTCAGCATGAAGGCTGTGTGGGAGTCCTGAGTTTGAGAGGGTGCTGTAAGAGCTCCACTGTGTCTCTTGCCATGTGGTCCAGGGAGGTACGTCTCAGGTTGTTTGCACCAGCATGGACAATGTCTGCCTCATAGCTGTACTTGCTGTGGAGTGACCTGTGTGCCTGTGTTATGTGGCACATGCTATCACCCGACAAGTAGCTAACTGTGACCCTCACCGTGCTCTGTCTGGAGGGCGGCACGTCTGTCAACAGCTCATGTCAAGCAAGTTCACACCCCTCATAAATGATGTGGAAACCTTCAAAGGCCCAAGGCCTGTTGACAATATGGACGACCAACAAACTGAAAAAACCAAAAAACTGCTAAAAGTGCCGACTGCACACAATGAGAGAACACTTGGTAAAACAAAAGACAACTTTATTGTTGCAAGCTGTAAACCAAATTATCCCAGTGAAGGTAAGCGCTTTCGGCAAGTCCAAATGACCCGCCTTCATCAGACAATTAGTGAACGAGGGCAAGTGCATTTTATACATGACTAATAAAACAATGCGCCAGTTATTTAAAGGCACATAAATGAATTAATGACAAAAATTGACTTGTTTAAAACACTTGAAAAGATTGAAAATTGGCAGCAACAATAGAAAAGCCATGACAGCCTGTACTTAACATTGCTATATTACATAAAATGAAATAGTGTTAGCCTTGTGTGCACCAAAGCAGATGTGTTAAAGGACACAAAAAGAAATCTGTAAAATACTGCAGCAGTATATTAAAAACAGCTCGAAAAAATAGCTAAAAACAGTAATAATGAAAACCTTAAGAAAGTACTACTGTTTAGCATGCCTGTATTGGCTCGAACCCAGTCAATAAGACCAAACAAGAGGAAAAAGGGGAGGGGGGATGTGAAAAACCCTTCCCTGAATGTCTCCTCAAGTAAATAAAACATCAGTGAAAATGCACGTTATGCAAAATTTACCTGATATGGGACAACCATTTAAGGACACATTTAATTGATAAAGCCTCATTGATACCAGGAAGGATATGAGCCCTGGTCCTAATCTGCCATAGCAACTCATCTATTTTTTCGAGCTGTTTTTAATATACTGCTGCATTATTTTACAGATTTCTTTTTGTGTCCTTTAACACATCTGCTTTGGTGCACACAAGGCTAACACTATTTCATTTTATGTAATATAGCAATGTTAAGTACAGGCTGTCATGGCTTTTCTATTGTTGCTGCCAATTTTCAATCTTTTCAAGTGTTTTAAACAAGTCAATTTTTGTCATTAATTCATTTATGTGCCTTTAAATAACTGGCGCATTGTTTTATTAGTCATGCATAAAATGCACTTGCCCTCGTTCACTAATTGTCTGATAAAGGCGGGTCATTTGGACTTGCCGAAAGCGCTTACCTTCTCTGGGATAATTTGGTTTACAGCTTGCAACAATAAAGTTGTCTTTGGTTTTACCAAGTGTTCTCTCATTGTGTGCAGTCGGCACTTTTAGCAGTTTTCTGTTGACAATATGGACCAGACTGCAGATACCTCTATAAAGGCATTCTATGGACACATTCAGGAATGCATGGATCATGAAGCCATATATGAAAGCATGACCCAATTCTCCAAAGGCAGATGTCCTGGGTGCCGGACACCAGCCATAAACACACTATACAATAGAAGGATGACGCCACTACATGATACAACAACCTCCCAAAATGTGAAGGCACCACTGATGAGTATTGGAAGACAACTACAGGCACCCATATGATTGTCTAAGGCCATCTTTGAGAGAGGGTTCCACAAGCCACTGAGGATAATCACAAGGCTGCCTGTAGTTATGTTAGTAACCTGGGTGGTACTACCCAGATATGCTCAGAGGTAATCCAAGATGTCACACAAAATACAAAACATGCAGACATTGCCATCATCCTAGTGGGCAGGTTCAATGCTGCCTTCTCCCCCCACCACACCAAAAGGGCACATATGTCTCGTGGCACAGTGCTACCCCCCCTGACATCACAGATGCTCAGGTAAGAGATGCCCTTCCCAAAGCAATAAACACTGCATCAATGGGACCAGACAGTGTCCCAGGCTGTGTCCTACATGAACCATGAGAAGAGCTACACCCAGACATAACACCACTGTTCAATCCCAGCCTTAATACATGGTATGTGGCCAGAGAGTGGCATACAGCAACAGTGGTCCCTCAACATTCATGTGGTGCCTTCACGGATCCTGGACACTACTCAACCCATATGTCTGACTAGCTTTGTCTGCAAAGCTATGGCAAGGATCATCATGAACCTCACATATCTAGATATTGTGGACCTACAGACATGTCACCATACACAGTTTGGCTTTGTCAATGGCAAATCCTGCCTCTCCAACCAGTTTGATTTCTTTGAAACAGTCACCAAGGCCACTGTCAAGGGGAAGGGGGTGTACACAGCCTACCTGAACCTTGCATAAGCCTTGGATACAATACCCCAGTTGTGCATTCTAGGGAAGCTCACCAGTGTACATATTAACCCCTATGTCACTATGGGTATTGCACAGTGGCTCAAGGGCAGAACACACATGGTAGAATTGCTGGAGCCATGTCAGCCTCCAACCTGGTACAAGTGGTGTCCCACAAGGCACAGCCCTGGGAGCTGTCATCTTCATTATATATTTATCATAGGTACAGGCCAACATGGAAGTACTGTGGCACAGCAAGTCGCAGGTGACTGCAAACCGGACACCATAATCAACTCACCAGCTAACACACGCACCCTCCAAAAGGGACTCTTGGAAACACACAACTTGTGCCACAGCCATGGCCTCAACGTGAATGACAGAAAGTGTATAGTCATCCCCTTTGTCAAACACAGAGTGACCACAACGTACCACATATGTGTTAATCCATTAAGTGCAGACGAAGGAATTATGGACCTTGGGGTACACAGGTTGATAGCATTCTACCATTTGACAACAACATGGACAAAGTGGTTAGGTAAGCATGTTATATGGGCCACATCATCATGGGATCCACATGTAGATCAGGGGTGGACATTGTGCCCCTTTACTCATCCCCATAATTGACTATGATGAACCTCTCGGCATGCACCTTACCAGACACCTGCAGCAACTGGAGATACCACATATGTACCTCGACAAGGGGATCAAAGGGCTCAAACAGATGCCACATACTGACTGGTTAAAGTAACAGCAGCTCTACTCAGTGACATACTGCCTCTTCATAGGCAGTCTGTGCCTGACATAGAAGGCCAGGTCATACCCTCAGTTAATGGCCATGCTGCATCTCAGAATATCCAGATCCAACCAGGATACACACTGGAAATACTTGAACCTCAGGAGTGATATACACAGGACATGCTGGAGGGGCACATTCACAACTCAGAGGCCCCCTTCATTCCGGAATATTATCCCAATAGAGGTTAGGCAGACTGACTCAGTGACTATCTTCAAGAGTGATATTAATGACAGGATGTGACATTGTAGGGTTACCCTGGGTATCACTTATGTGTCACTGTGAGACAGAGGCACAGTATACTAACCTTGGAAAAGGGCATAGCAAGACAGATTCACAATGCATGTTGAAAGGCACACACATTCTGGCTAGGTGGATACATGCCCTGGGCAGACATCCCTGTACAAACCTATGGACCTATGTATCTTTATCACCATTGTCCCTATGTGCTGTTAATCACCAATGTAATCTCAATACTATGGTAGCATGTGCAAAGGTCAGTTGTCAGTCACCTCTATGGTACAGTTGTGGAATATGTGTGTCATGTAGCAATGTCACAGCTGCCACATGTACACAGTCAACCCTATCCCCTACCCATGGATGTACATCACATGTATGAGATGGAAACACATGGCCAAACTGTGGACTAAGCACTCTGAACCCAGTACTGGCATAACCTGTCTGGTGGCATGAAATACTACAGTGACAGCAATACCAATCTGATGTGGACCTACACGGACAGCAATACAAGCATGGAAACACAACAGGTCAGTTGTGACGCCTAAGGATAGCATCCTGCATGACTGGCAGACATCTCTGCAGCTGGCACACAGGCATACATTAGGCCTGCACACAGCACACATAACACATAGCACACAAATCCTGTGTGTCAAACAAGCACAGTCTGTACAGCTATACAACACTACTGCCGCAGTTGTGTTAGGTACGTTTATTGTCCAGTACAGTGAGACAATGCTCACCAGGCTGGAAAAGGTGTAGGTCACAGTGATATGCTCATGGGGCACTATGGTTCACCACATAACACAAACATACAAGTCAGTCAGATGCATGGACACATATGACTCAGTCATTGTCCATGCCACCACAGCTGATGTGGGATGTCCCTCACTGGGATACATGATAGGGAACATGGAAGGGATCACTGAGCAAGTGTCACAGGCTGGTAGACCCCTGACCTTGGTTGGCATCAGACCCTCACCAGGGATTCTGACAAATTACTGAATGCTAATGACTTAGTGTAGCTACAAACCCTAGCTGAATGGTTCTTAGCATGCAGTCACTGCATTGCTATGGAATACTGTCTTACCACTCCCACAACAGGTGAAAACATGCAGCTCCTATACATCAACAACATGTAGACTATATGCCCCAGACCAGGTGTGCATCCCTCACTACTAGGCTGATAGCATCTACATCTCACACTGTATATACACATCCCACATGCTGCACCTGCACAGAAGACCACGGTCATAATGTTACTCTGTGCAAATACCATGTATTCACATGTGGCAGGCATCACACATGGTAACTATTGAAGGTCACAGGTACATATGTGTATTTGGTACACACACATCATGTGTGCATTGCCATAACTGGTTTAATCAATGTCATGCATTATTGTGAGTGACAACCCACACATGGGCATTCTGTGTGTGCAAAACACACGTGGCATGTCTGTAATCAAAAGCCATACATAATTGTGATATTGTTTAGAAAGGGGTATGTGCATCCTGTGGTGTGTTTTCCCAGTTGCCAAAAGGGATGTTTCTTTCATACACACACACTTACCCCCCTTCACACACACTTGCCACCTGCTGGATTCAAACCCCTACCTAACTAGGTTATGACACTAGAGACGGACGCATTAGCACAGCGCGCTATTCGCATTACTGGGAGGTTTCCTTTCCCCTGATATACTTATAGGGTGCTGACATCATCAGAGTTTAGAAAGTGGAATGATCATCCTGTGGTGTGTTTTCCCAGTTGCCAAAAGGGATGTTTCTTTCATACACACTTACACACACACTTGCCACCTGCTGGATTCAAACCCCTACCTAACTATGTTATGACACTAGAGACGGACGCATTAGCAGAGCGCGCTATTCGCATTATTGGGAGGTTTCCTTTCCCCTGATATACTTATAGGGTGCTGACATCATCAGAGTTTAGAAAGTGGAATGATCATCCTGTGGTGTATTTTCCCAGTTGCCAAAAGGGATGTTTCTTTCATACACACTTACCCCCCTTCACACACACTTGCCACCTGCTGGATTCAAACTCCTACCTAACTATGTTATGACACTACAGACGGACGCATTAGCGGAGCGCGCTATTCGGATTACTGGGAGGTTTCCTTTCCCCTGATATACTTATAGGGTGCTGACATCATCAGAGTTTAGAAAGTGGAATGATCATCCTGTGGTGTATTTTCCCAGTTGCCAAAAGGGATGTTTCTTTCATACACACACACTTACCCCCCTTCACACACACTTGCCACCTGCTGGATTCAAACCCCTACCTAACTATGTTCTGACACTAGAGACGGACGCATTAGCAGAGCGCGCTATTCAGATTACTGGGAGGTTTCCTTTCCCCTGATATACTTATAGGGTGCTGACATCATCGGAGTTTAGAAAGTGGAATGATCATCCTGTGGTGTATTTTCCCAGTTGCCAAAAGGGATGTTTCTTTAATACACACACACTTACCCCCCTTCACACACACTTGCCACCTGCTGGATTCAAACCCCTACCTAACTATGTTATGACACTAGAGACGGGCGCATTAGCAGAGCATGCTATTCGGATTACTGGGAGGTTTCCTTTCCCCTGATATACTTATAGGGTGCTGACATCATCGGAGTTTAGAAAGTGGAATGATCGTCCTGTGGTGTATTTTCCCAGTTGCCAAAAGGGATGTTTCTTTAATACACACTTACACACACACTTACCCCCCCTTCACACACACTTGCCACCTGCTGGATTCAAACCCCTACCTAACTATGTTATGACACTACAGACGGACGCATTAGCAGAGCGCGCTATTCGGATTACTGAGAGATTCCTTTTCTCTGATATACTTATAGGGTGCTTACATGATCAGTGTCTAGAAAGGGGAATGAGCATCCTCTGGTGTGTTTTCACCATTGCTAGGAGTAACATTTGGACCAAGTGTGTGTGCATGCCCAGTTCAGCCTTCTCATGGCATGTTGTGTGAAAGATGTCTCATTTATCTAAGTGTGTGAGCATGCCCAGTGTGGGCTTTACATATGTTGAACTCTGCAGCCCATCACATTTGTGGATGAGTGTGACCTTCAACGAATACCTCCAGTTTATGGTTGTGTGTTCTGTGCCATGTTGTGTAGTTACTGTCTGAATGCTTTTTGTGTGAACAAAACAGGGAGTATACTGTGCCTGCAGGTTTTGCATGGGATACTTTGCACACAATTGTCAACATCCGTTCATACTGACCTAACACTGTAGCACTGTATAGTGTAGTGTTTCAGTACTTTCACTGTGGTGGTCAGTATCCTGGGCTTTAGTCCTATCACCGCTTTACATTTCCATAGTGTGCACAACAGCCTGGTTAGGGTCCAGTTGTGCACATCTGCACAAAGGCAGTGCCTCTACAGACCCTGGTAATTACTGCCCCATAAGCTTAACAAGTGTAGTCTGCAAATCTATGGAGAGGATCATAATTGAGCTCATAAACAAAGATATAGGGGACATGCAGACATTGTACCCATCCCATTTTGGCTAGGTCAGGGCAGATCATGCCTTTTGTACTGGGTTGACATCTTCAAATTGGTCACTTAGGCCATTGTTGGGGAAAGGCAGTCCATACAGCCTACCTTGGCCTTGCAAACACTTTCAACACAATACCCCACTCAGGTATTGTGGAAAACCCTAACAACTGAAATGTAAACCCATATGTCACAAGATGGGTTGCAAACTGGCTTAAGGACGGGACCCACAGGGTTAGAGTTGCTGGCACTATGTTAGACTCCAGGCTGGTCACAGGTGGTGTCACACAGGGCTCAGTCCTTGGCCCCATTGTTTGTCATGTACTTCCCAGAAGTACAGGCCAACATGGGAGGACTTTGGCTGACAATGTTTGCAGATGACTGCACACTGGGCACCATGGTGGACAGTGCATCACACACGGATATCCTTCAGAAGGGACTCACAGTAACTGATAGCTGGTGCCAGGGCCATGGCCTGAAGTCAAAGTGCACAACATGTGTAGACATACCCTTCAGGAAAAGCAAGGCGACCCCAAGCTACCATATAGGTGGCAATCCTCTAAGCACAGAGGAGGTTATCATGGACCTGGGGACCCAGGTTGACAGTCGCCGTTCTTCTGAGACTCACATTGCTAAAGTGGCTAGAAAGACCTTCTACATTGCCCACCTGCTCAGGATGGGATTCACATCCAGATCTAGTGGGTCATTGTTCCCCTGTACTCTTCACTTATCAGACCGGTGATCGAGTCAAATGCCCTATTCTGGCTGTATGTCACCCAACATCTGCAGCAATTGCAGACACCCTGAATGTTCCCCACCTAAAGGATCAAGGAACGCCAACAGCTGTCATATGCTGCCAGATTGAAGACACTCCCACTCTATTCACTCACATACCGTCTGCTTAGAGGTGACATGTGCCTGACATGCGAGGCCATGTCCAAACAGGGATTAATGGACATGCTCCACCTCAGAATCGGCAGATCCACCGGAACCACTAGTGCAGGTGACTTACACCTTAGCAGGGTTGTATGTTGGACATGTTGGTGGGATGAAGTTATCACCCAGAGACTCCCTATGCTGTGTAATACAATCCCGGTCCATGTGAGGCAGAGCACCTTGCTGGCTGTGTTCAAGAGGTATCTTGACCTGTGGATGGAAGGTCATACATTTAACCCGGGGATCGTCACGGTGTCACTGCTGGTGAGAGGCATGACACAATAATGGGCACAGTACTGTTTCCATATAAGGGGTGGTGTATGCCAATGAACTCTGTGCTAGGCTTATACCTGCCTTAGGGAAGATAGCCTAGTATAAACCTATGTACCTATGAACCTATCTAACCATGTTGCATTATGTTCAGATGTGAACTACTTACAACAGCCTCATCCAACATCAGTAGTGTATTCCACAACATGGGTGTACATTGGCGAACACTACCGATGTGCCCTAGGCCATTTCTAATGCTAGTCGGAGAGTGTGTTTGTCCATCAACACATTGTAAGTGATGTTTGCCATGACATATGTCTTGTTTAGTATACTGTGCCTCTGTCTACCTGTGACATAACATTGATACCCAGGGTAAACCTCCCATCTCCCATGCACTCATTAGGATTCCTGTTGAGGGGACTCAACGAGTGTCTCTGGACAACCTGTACTGGTAGTTTACTCATGTGGGGGTGGCTTCTGTGTTTTGGATAATGCAGTACAGCCTGTCCTATATATATCAGTGCTGGGGTTCAGGTCCCTCATGTGCATAGCTCCCTGCCATTCAGATTGTAAAAGGTGCAGCATGTGCATTGATTCCAGCTTGGACATGGCTTTCTACATCAGGCACAGCTTGCATCTGGGTGGACAGCATGGCAGTGTGTGGAGCTGCACTCTGTGTAATCAGACTACACATTACATGTGTTCCAGCTCTGTCATACTCCTGGTGAGGTACTGTTGTGGACTTTACAGGTGCTGGATGTGTCTGCATGAGGTACACCCCACAGGGGCTGTTGTGGTCATTTCTAATGCTGATGAAAGATAACTGCAGAACCACAATGACCTCCCCTTAGCTAGATGTCAGACAGCATGGACCATGCAATCACAAATAAAAACAGGACCCTCTCCGCAAAGGGAAAGTGTCCTGTCTGCTGGACCCCAGCCATAAACAGACTGTATGACAGATGATGGTTACTAATGCAAGACAGAGCTACATCTCCAAAAGGGAAGACAGCTGTGATCAGCACTAGTAGAAAGCTACATTATCTCATAAAGACATGCAAGGTCAACTTGGGGACATAAATCACCAAAGACAATGAAGGTAACCACACTGATTTCTTCAGTTATGTCAGACACCTGGTTGTGAACCCTCGGATATGCTCAGAGTTGGTACACAACAACATATATTCCAGTGACCTGACAGATATTGGCAACATTCCGGCGGACAGCTTCAGTGCAATTTACCCCCTCCCTCACCCCCAAAAGAAGATAGTTATCACTGCTGTATGTAACCTCACTGTCATCTTGGATGTCCATGTGAGAGCCACACTCAGCAAAGACAAGTACACAGCATCCATGGGACCTGCTGGTATCTCCAGTTGCATGCTATGTGAACTCCAGAAGGGGCTGGACCCGTTGATACAACTGCTATTTAACCTAAGTCTTGCTACAGGATATGTACCTGAACACTGGCGTACGGCAACAGTGGTCCCACTCCACAGAGGAGATGCCTCCACAGACCATGGCAACTACCACCACACAAGCTTAACCAGCCTTGTCTGCAAAGATATGGGGAGAGTCATTATGGAGCTCTTACACAGACACATTACTGACCTACGGACCCTTGTTCCCACCTAGTTCAGCTTTGTACAGGGCAGATCCTGCATTTTGCACCTAGTTGACTACTATGAAACTGTCAGTAGGGCCATCAATGAGGGCTACGCAGTCCACACAGCCTACCTGCACTTGTCTAAGGCCTGTGACACAATACCACACTCAGGCATCATAGCCAAGCTCAACAGCTGACATATAACGGCATATGTCGCAGGATAGGTTGCAAAATGGCTAAGAAACAGAACCCATAAAGTCAACATTGCAGGTGCCTTGTCAGATTCGAAGCCAGTCACAGGTGGTGTCCCACAAGGATGTGTCCTGGGACCCCTCTTAATTGGTATTTACTTTTCAGATGTGAAAGCAAACATAGGGGGGTTGTGGCTGACAAAGTTTGCAGATGACTGCAACCTAGGCACCATAGTGAATACATCAGCCGGCACACAAATACTACAGAATGCCGTCACAAAGGTGGATAGCTGGTGCCAGACACATGGCCTGAAACTGAATGCAACTGATGTGTATTCATTCCCTTTGGGAGGAACAAAGTACCCACAGATCAATACATAGACAGCAACCCACTGAGCACAGACAACAAATCAGACACCTGGGGACACATGTAGATAGTGACATCTCTTTTGACACCCCTGTTGCCAAAGTGGTTAGGAAGACTTTCTATCTTGCCCACCTTATCATGGAGGGTTTTCCATCAAGATCATAGGAGGTCATTGTTCCACTATCCTTCTCCCTTATCAGGCCCATGATTGAATACAAAGCCCCATATGGTATGTACCTCACCCAGCAATTGCAACAGCTGGAGACACCCCAAAGGTACCTACCATGAAGATCAGGGTTCTTAACACATGCCATATGCTTCCAGAATAGAGGAAATCCAGCTTTGTTCAGTGTCATACCGCATACGTACAGGTGACCTATGCCTGACATACAAGACCATGTCCAATCAGGATTTGGTGGACATGCTCAACTGCAAGCAATCCAAATCCACCAGAGCCATGAGAGCTGAGGATTTGAACCTCAGCACATACATGTATAGGACATGCTGGAGGGACAGAGTCATAACTCAGAGGCAT
The DNA here is from genome assembly GCF_019279795.1 of Protopterus annectens. Classification (NCBI taxonomy): domain Eukaryota; kingdom Metazoa; phylum Chordata; order Ceratodontiformes; family Protopteridae; genus Protopterus; species Protopterus annectens. The sequence goes on from NC_056749.1 coordinate 634,391,156, forward strand.
CTCACACTCTAGCAGAGTATCCCAGTCCATGTTTGACAGAGTCCCTCACTGACTCTCTTCAGGAGACATCTGGACAACTGCATTTGAGACGGAGGCACAGACTAGACAAAGGCACAGTCATGTTATTCAATTACGTAAGGGGGTCATACTGTGTCGCTACTAAGTCAGAGGCACAATCTTCAGAATCTATTCTGTACACTTATTACCAGTATAAGGGGTGGCAATAGCCACATCACTATGGCTAGGCTTATACATGCACTAGGGCAGATAGGCTAGTAGTAGACTATGACACTATGAAACACCAGTGTATGTGTAGCTATTGTCAATCAAACAGTATGATGTGGTTTGGGGGGCTTGATATCTCCCTGTATTCCAACATTGTTTTGTCTATTCCTTCTAGCATGTCTAGAGATCAGTTGCTAGTGTCCTCTCCTGCTCAGCTGGTGAACCTGGGAATATTGAGGCAATGTTACACTTGCCTCATGTACACTGACAACCCTCTCCTTCTGCCATAAAACACACATACATGTGAGAGATGCAACTATATAGCCAAAGTGGAGGCTGAGCTCTCTCAACATAGGACTAGCAAGACCAGAGAGAAGGTGAAGGTAACCACACACACACATCACAAATCCAGTCTCACATGGCACTATCACAACTTAAGATCATACACATAGACACACAGAGACACTCTCGGAGGCTCTGATCAGGATTCTACCAGAATGGCAGTGGCCACCACAGCAGACACTCACACAACTGCCTCCACAGGGCACAGCACATGCAACACATTGACCACAGAGTCGGTGTGCCAAACAGTCACAGCCCTTAAGGCCAAAAACAATGCCAGACACACTTGTCTATGGTTACTCCATAGTCAGACATACTGACGTCCCGCTCACCAGATCGGGTATGGAGGAGGTCACAGTAAGCTGCCTATCGGGCACTGGAATCCACCACATAATGCAAGCACTCAGGTCACTCAACTGCAAGTACAGGTCTGACCCAGTCATTATCCATGCTGGTGTGAACGACCTGAGATGTACCTCCCTGGACTACATGGAAAGAGACATAGAGGATCCCTCTGATTATGTAGGCCAGGCAGGTATGACCCTGACCTTCAGCAGTATCCTACCTTCACCAAGTATGATGCCACATAAACAGAGACAAGATGATCAGCTGTATTATTTTGCTTAGACTATGGTGTCATTTAAAGGGGGTCCAATGTCTGTCTGCCTGGGACGACATGCTGGACAGGCCACGGTGATTTGCAAGGGACGGCTTGCACCTGTCACCCCTGGGCTTCCGGATTTTGGATGATGCTCTTGCCACCCCCATTGTGTCTTTTTTATGCAAGATTCAGATTCTACACCTACCACCCTAGAACACAGTAAAGGAAGGACACTAAGGGTACTGCTGCTCAATGCCAGAGGTCTCAACCTCAAGCTGCACACACTCTATGCCCTTTTCAGTATGTAGCACATTGATGTCTGTGCTGTGCCTGAAACCTGGTTCACAGCTTCTGACAGCACCCCGGCACTATCGGGTGTTACCTCATATCATGCATTCCGGCACCAGCATCCGGACAACACCAAGAAGGATGGTGGGTGTCCATATTCATCAAGGACACCCTCACCTCATTGTTGGTGGCAACACACGATGCATCGGAGACCATCCAGGTGCCAGTGACCGTAGGCAAGACTGCTCTGCAGTTTGTAGCATGTTACATGCCACCCTCTCAAACTCAGGTACCTCACACAGCTATCCTGCAAACACTGAAGGGGATAAATGTATCTCCAAACACCATCCTACTGGGTGATTCCAACTATCCACATATAGACTGGGATCACTAATCATGCCACAACACTCTAACACAAAGGTTCCATGAGTTCATACACTGAAATGCCATGGAACAACTGGTCCCAATCCCCTCAAGTGGAGGCAACATACTAGAACTCATCATCACGAACATGGGGTCACACTGTTCAACACCAGAAGTATACCCATCATTGGTGAGATCAGATCATGGACTACTCTCAGTGGGAGTCCACATCCCACCCACACCCCAGATGGGAAAACAAACAGCGAAGACCTTCTCAAATGCCGACTTCACATTTCTAAGGACTGGTGTGGTCTCTTTCAAGGCCCCCAAGCCAGCGGACACCATTACCCAAGCCACTGTATCACTTAGAAATGCCTTCTACCAGCACCTCCAGGACTGCATGGATCAGGCAATCCCAAACAAAACAAAGACTCTTTGTACCACAGGCAAGCATCCAGTCTGGTGGACCCTAGCCATAAACAAGCTCTACAACACAAGGAAGGAGCTACTACAAGATAGAGCATAATCCATAGGAGGGAAGACACCCCTGCTCATTGTGAGTAAAACACTGGGTTCCCCCATACAATCATCCAAGGCAAGTTTTGAGAGTAAACCCACTCAGGACTCAAGGGACAATCATGAGGCCTTTTTTGCCTATGTTTGAAACCTGGGAGGGAACTCCCAGATATGCTCAGAATTAGTTCGGAATGATGTAGATATCACTGCACCTACAGACATTGCCAACATACTGGCTGACAGGTTCATTGCAGATTCCTCCCCCCCCCCAACTGGAGCGGTATCTACACCAGAGGATTGTAGCCCCCCAAACATCTCCAATGCTGGGGTGGGAACTGCTCTATCCAAGGCAGAAAACACTTTATCCATGGGACCAGATGGTGTCCCCAGTTGTGTGCTCCATGAACTCAATGAGTAATTACACCCGCAGTTAGGGCAGCTGTTTAATCTTAGCCTCACCTCAGGATATGTGCCCAAGGAGTGGCATACGGCAATGGTGGACCCACTTCACAAAGGAGGTGCCTCCACCAACCCCGGAAACTACCATCCCATCAGCTTGACAAGCCTGTTCTGCTAAGCTATGGAGAAGATCATAATGGGAATTATAAATGAAGACATAGGGGACTTGCAGACATTGGATACAATCCAGTTTATCTTTGTCAAGGGCAGATCATGCCTTTTAAACTTGGCTGACTTTTTCAAAACAGTCACCCAGGCCATTGACGTGGGCAAGGCAGTCCACACAGCCTACCTTGACCTGGCAAAGGCTTTCAACACAATACCCCACTCAGGTATCATTGAAAACATCACCAGCTTAATTGTGTACCCATACATCACAGCATGGGTTGCAAACTAGCTAAGTGACGGAGCACACAGGGTCAAAGTTGCTGGTGCCATGTCACACTCTAGAGCTGTCACAAGTGGTGTCCCACAGGGTTCAGTCCTGGGCCAACATTTGTTCAGCATCTACTTTTCAGAAGTACGAGCAAACACAGGAGGATTATGGCTGACAAAGTTTGATGATGACTGCAAACTGGGAAGCATAGTTGGAAACCCATCTGACACAGACATCCTTCAGAAGGGTCTCATAGACATGGATAACTGGTGCCACAGCCATGACCTTACATTAAACACTAAACAATGCATAGCCATACCCTTCAGGAAGAATAAGGTTACCACTACTTCCCATCTAGGTGGCAATCCTCTAAGCACAGAGGAGGTTATCAGGGACCTGGGCACCCAGGTTGACAGTAACCTTTTGTTTGACACTCACATTGCCAGGGTAGTTTGGAAGGCCTTCTACATTGGCCACCTCATCATGCAGGGATTCACATCTAGAGAAAGGGAGGTCATTGTTCCCCTGTACTCATCACTCATCAGACCAATGATTGCATACAATGCCCCATTCAGAATGTATCTGACCCAACACCTGCGGCAATTGGATGGGCCCACAAATTCCTCAACAGGAGGTGAAAGGGTCTCAAACATATTTCTTATGCTGCCCGACTGAAGGGATTCCAGCTGTATTCAGTCACTTACCGTCTGCTCAGAGGTGACCTGTGCCTGACATACAAGGCTATGTCCAACCCAGAATTATTGAACATGCTTCACCTCAAGACCTCTACATCCATCAGAACTACAAGGGCAGGAGACCTAAACCTCAACACAGATATTAATAGGATGTGCTGGAGGGACAGATTCATCACCCAGAGAGTCCCTATGCTGTGGAACAACATCCTGGTACATGTGAGGCTGAGCACCTCACTGGCTTCGTTCAAGTGAGATCTTGACCAATGGATGGGAGATTGCAGGTATACCCCAGGGATAACCTCAGTATCACTGCTTGACAGAGGCACAGCAAAATAATGGGCATATTATCCATCAACTTGAAGGGGTGGCAGAAGCCACAAAACTCTGGGCTAGGCTTATTAATGCCCTAGGGCAGATAGCCTAGTATGAACCTATGAACCTATGCACATAGGCCTGGGGCAGTTCCTGCTATTAGGACAGTGGTCTGCAGCAAGCTATATAGTAGTAGTCAGTTTTAGCCATTGGTTTTGACCATGGCTATTCCATGTTGCTTCTTGTTGTGGTACAAACATGGGTGTGTGGTTATCCATGCTATTTATTGCTAGTCACCCTCATTTTGTATCTTGTTCCATGTTTTTGCACATGTACATCACTGTATGACGTGTGACCTGGTAGTGTCAGGGTGCTGATGTGGGCTTTGACCCTGTTTTCTATTACAGCACCGATATCTACATTCTCTATACTGTGTGTGTTTACACTGCACACATCTTGATGTTTATACTTCTGGCATTGGGTAGCATTACATCTAGGTTCCTATCCCTTGTGGTACCCATGAGGTGGGTTTGTGTTTTTGTGGTTTATGATTCTTGAGGGTGGATGTTAGTTGGGGTCCTCAGGTGTGCATGTGGTACATGATATTCCATTACTTAACACATGGCATTCATGCCTCAGGTGGTGCTGCAGGGCCACCTCTGTCGGATACACATACTACACTCCCTGTACATGTTTGGCAGCAGGTTGTGTCATGTTAGGCATCCCTGTTACTGTATGAGTGAGTCAGAGCAGGTATCAGTCCCAGTGTTCCTACTGACCAAGCGTATGTGCTATGCGTTGCCTCTTTGCCAAGGCCAGGGCATACTGGGCACGCCTCCTTCTGCCTACTGGGACAAGGTCATGTTGTTCCTCCTCCGAGTCACCCCCTGCCTGTGGTGGCCTTGGCAATGGTGGGGGGATGTTTGGCCCAGCCCTGTGCTGGTCCTGCTGCAGCTGTTTCCGCAGGATCATATTATGTAGCATAGCACATATCATGATCATTTGGGTACATGTAGTTGGTGTGTACTGCAAGGCTCCACCAGATGTGTCCAGACACCGGAACCGTGACTTGAGCAGCCCAAACACATGCTCTATGATATTACATGTTTGTGCGTGTGCCTCATTATGGCGTTCCTGTTCATGTGTGTGTGCATTTCTGATGGGTGTCATCAGCCACGGCTCAAGTGCATAACCTGCATCCCCCACTAGGTGTCCATGTGGGAAGTCCCCATTGGCAAATGATTGGTACAGCTGCGTCAGATGCCAGATATGGGAATTGTGGTAGCTCCCAGGGCAGCCAGCACACACATTCATTATTATGCCCTGGGCATCACACACGACCTGGCAGTTGATGGAGGGGTATCCCTTGCGGTTAATGTAGGCTCTACCCCGCTCTCCTGCTGGTGCTTTGATGCGTATGTGCGTGCAGTCTATAGCACCCAGTACCTCAGGGTATTCCGCTATTTGCTGGAAGAGACACATATTGCTGGCCATTACCTCACGGGCATTGGGGAAATATACGTGATCACTGACATGTGCTGACATGGCATCCAGGAACTGGTGTAGTACCCTGGAGGCTGATGCCTGTGATATCCCCATCATATCGCCAGTTGGTCTCTGGAAGGTACCTGTTGCTAGTATTCTTAGGCCAACACATACCTTGGTTTCCACTGGGATGGGTTCCCCTCTGTTGGTTCTGTGTGTGAGGCGTGGCCTGAACAGCTCAACAATCTGCTGCAGGAGCTCTCTGTCCACTCTATAGCACTCTACTATCTCCAGCTCATGTAACCCATGGTAGGTGACCCTGGGCCTGTATACTCTTCTCCTTCTCCTCACTCTGGGTTGTCTGTCAGCATCTGCATTGTCACCACCCTCAGCAATTCGCCTATGCCTGATTATAAGAGCTATGGCAGCCCCTAGCATTTCTGCTCTGAGTTCAGCTTTTTTCAGTTTTCAATTCTGATAGCTTAGTTTCTGGCAGTATGTGTTGTGAGAAACAGCCTGCACTGCTCTTTGCAGTGTTTTAAGTGCTGGGTTGGGCTTCTAGTCTGCCTGTGTAATTGCCTGCTTCTAATTGTTTCCACCAATTAACTCCAGTAGTATCTTCTGGCAGTTTCCCTGGATTTTAGTTGTTTCCTGTTTCCTTTCTGTTTCCTGAGGGGGAGCAATGTGCACACCAGCTTAAACACGCTCACAGTCACTTAAACACGCGCACACATCCCTACACGGTGTTACACGCGCGCACTCATCCTTACATGGTGTGAACTAGGCTGATTCATGCTAAAATGTGCGCACACTGCCTTCCACACGTGCACGCCCGCGCAAACCGTTGTAAACGGTTTGCAACACGCTCCCACATGTTGAACCTGCCTTACACGCGCACACGCGCGCATGCACGTATTTCAAGAAAGTTTGAGTGTAGGGATAGCGTATACCCTCAATTTCTTGACTTTCCTAGTGTTCTGTTGGGACACACCTCCCTCCCTGATGTCTGTCTGTCATCTGTTACCTTACATTGCCCTCCAATCTAGTACATTTATTGCTATCATTCCCCCCCATGATGTCACCTACCTCTTACTCTGTTCCTCCCCCGTCTCTAACTCTTACACTACTCAGACAGTGCTCATTACCTATGTGACAGTGTGATTCAGTATTGTAACCCTCATTTACATAGGATTGCCTAGTAATGACTAGTTACATGTCTTACACGGAGCTTCCCCCCCTTGACAACCACTAAACGGAGGCCATATTGTTTTTGGTCTGCAAGTCCCTCCATTGACATTCAATGTAATACATAAATCCCACAATTGTGGGCTTATAAGCTTCGGTTTTCAGTTTTAGGTAGCGCACCCCGTTTGCGCGGGTGTGCGCTGCAGTTAAACCCAAAAATCCCGTGGAAAAAAAAAAAGTTATATAACTTATTTTTGCAACAGTTTTTCATGCCAATGGCCACATATTTGGCCATTGGCATGCATAATGCAACATATGCACCCTTTATTTGGAGCTGACATAGCTCCGTTTTTAATTTTGCAGAAATGTACTCAGTTGTCAGCTGAGTACATTTCTGCAGCTAACACGTCCATTACACGGACTGGTTTCTGCTTCGTGGATCGCTCAGATACCTCATTTGCATATCTTTGAGCTGCAAATGAGGTATTGAGCATTTCCACGCCCAGTCCGTGTAAGAGACGTGTTAGCTGTCTCTTACACGGAGATTTGGGCTGTTCCTGAATCAGGAGGCTTACACGGAGGCTTACACTACTCTTGAACTCCGTGTAAGCCTTCCTGAATCTGGCCCATATTCTTAGATAGAAATTGTTATTAGAGTAGTTAGAAACCTTTTGGTAATTGCATAGAATTTTTTGTCTTATCAGCCTGTGGTTAAGGCTAGTGTGTGTTAATTCAGATATTGAGTCAGTTTTAAATAGAGGGCTACTTTTCATTTTATATCTTTATTAGGCGTGTATTTCTAGCAGAATGCTATTTTCTTTTTTCAGCAAGGAGTGTTATAATTATTTGTGTGTGAATCCCTTTTAGTTCCCCTTATAGCTCATTTTATTTAGACAGCTACTGAGCCCATTTTTAATTACAGGGCTGTTTTTTCTCTTTTTTCTTGGTGTGTGTTGTATTGTATAGTGTCAAAGATGTAGAAACTGCCTAAACAGACCAAACCTTTAGGGTTTAAAAGGTGCCCCAAGTGGTCTCAAAAAATGTCCATTACTGATGGGCACACTGATTGCGTTTATTGTTTGGGGGTATTGCATTTACAGGAGTCTTGTTTGATTTGCCACTGCTTCAGCTCAAGAGTTCTTCATGAAAGATAGAATGAGCTGATCCTTAAGGGCCTACTTGTCTACCTTTTCTGAAGCTTTAGAGCAGGGTCAAAGCCCTCCAAAAAAGTCAATATCCCCCTTTCAAAAATCAGACAAGGGCTCGAAAAGACAATCTTCCGCATCTTCTGATGCATTAGAACCATCTAAAAATGTTTCAAAAGTTTGAGTCCATTGAACTTGTTCAACCTTCCACCTTGGCTCCATCTGTTTTGGGGCCGATGGCATTGCAAGTTAGGAACCACTCACCTACAGTGGAGCCGGTTCCTCCTACACTAAGGTCACCAATACTTCAGTCTGTGGCATCTCCAGCCCCATCCTCTCGTTCTTCCAGGAGCCTTTCAGGCTATGATATGAATTGTCTGGTCCAGAAGCTATTGAGGATGCCTTGGCTAGCCAAACATTTGTCAGAATTGACCCAATCATCTTTGGAACTGACAGGACCCATCCCTTCTATGTCGATTCCTCCTCCAACCCAGACTGTGGTACCCTGAAAGAGACTATGTAAGATGAAGCATTTGGACTCCCCAGAAGAGTCACTCACATCAGACATGGACCTTGATGAATGGGAAGGGTCCTATGTTCGCCCTCTGAAGATGTCTCTTTTACAGACATCTTAGAAGTCCTTAAGCAGAAAGGTGGCTGGAAGTCCACCACCCCTTCTGACAAGGAGTCCATTAACCTGAAGGCTTTTGGCTCTCAACCATCTGCCACTTGGGTGTCTCCACCTTGCGATGAGCTCATGGAGTTAGTTTGTTGAAAGGTATGGGAGTCTCTGGACATAGTGGAACCTGTCCTAGGAGGCCAAATAAATTCATAACATCCCCGGAAGACAAGACTTTTCTTACTAAAGGTGTTCCCGTAGATGCTATGGTGGTGGTGGCAGCCACCAAAAAGGAGTTATCAGAAACATCCACATCTCTCCATCCTCCAAAGAGTTGTGTATTATGGACAGATACAGTAGGCGCATGATCTGTTCAGTGACCTTTACATTTTGGTCCCTGAATTACCTCACTCACTTCATCAGGTTACAGAGAGATCTCCTAAAGGAGTGTGGGGGTACTCTCCAGGGTTCTGTAGCTACAGGAGTGGCAGATAAAGTATCCTCCCAGCTCTTCACTCTCAGTTCAATAGTTAACTCATCCACAAGGCTCATCTTTTATGCAGCCGATGGAGCGAGTAGGTCGGCAGGTTCAGGAATTACCCTTAGGAAACATTCCTGGATGCGCTTGTGTACCTTTGTGGAACCCTTCAAGTCATCCTTCATTAATACCCCCTTCGATGGCTCGTCACTGTTCAGGCCTAACGTCAAAGAAACAATGACCAGTTGTGAACAGGAAGGAAAGACTCTCTCTGCCATTAGACTCTGTTTTTCCACACCTTCTAGACCCTATCTTAAGGGTCAAAAGGGAGGAAAAAGGTGGTTTGGAAAATCCCAGAGAGCCTTTCAAGACACACACGGTGCACCTTCCTCCAGGGGCAGAGGAGGAGGTAATAATGGAAGATGCCGGCCATGTGGCAGAGGGGGGTCCACAAAATCAAGGTGATCAAGAATCCTTCTTCGGTAAGCCTTTTCATTGTTCTTGAAAGGAGGTCCATCTGTCCCCCTCTGGAGGTAGTCAGGGGTCACTTATCTTTGTACCCAGACGCCTGGCTAAAAATAAAAGACAAGTGAGGTACAAATGATCATATCCAGCAGTTACTCTCTACCCTTTTCCATGCCACCCCCACTAATGAAAAGGATTCCAGATGTTCCACCCAGTCACAGGAAACAAGCAATCATAGAAGTTCAGAAGTTGCTAGAAAAGAGTGATCCAACCAGTCCCCATGGACCAGATAGGATCTGGGACTTACTCAAGGCTCTTTTTAGTTCCAAAATAAACAGGGGACTGGATCTCAGCAGACTAAACAAATCTGTAAAAAAGGCAAAGTTCCAGATGGTTACACTGCAGTCAGTACTCCCTTTTCTGGTAAAAGACAATTGGATGTGCTCTATAGACCTCCAGGATGCGTACTACCATATAAAAATGGACAGGCCATCTAGGAGTCACCTGCGGTTTCTGCTGGGAGCCAGTCATTACCAATTCCGAGCTCTGCCCTTTGGTTACATTACAGCTCCCAGAGTGTTCAAATGTATGGCAGTAGTTATGGCTCACCTGAAGTGTTCAGGATTCCGAGTGTTTCCATATTTAGACAACTGGCTCCTAACCGCCACTACCAAGCATCTACTTTCACAAGCAAGAGGCACCACTTTGAATGCCTGTGCTCAACTAGGAATTACAATAAAGTATGAAAAATCTGCCTTATTGCCATCTTAACATATCATTTTTATAGGCACAGAGTTAGACACAATTACAATGATGGTAAAACTTCCACCAGACAGGATAAAACTCTACAAGCACAGGTTTGAGACCTCCTCTCAAAAAGAAAGATTCAAGCAAGGACAATTCTCAAAGTATTAGGTACCATGGCAGCAGTGATCACTATAATCCCCATAGCTTGGATGCACATGGGAATCATACAGTGGCTCCTGTTCACCCAATGGTCCATGCAGAAACTCCCGATGTGACACCAGATAATGCTAACAGAATGTTGCAGAAGAGACCTACTTTGGTGGCTACATTCAGATCAAGTGACCTTAATTCATTCTTTCATTCTCCTATTCCCTCTAGCTACATGACCACAGATGCCTCCCAGGTAGGGTGGGAGGGGGCATTATCAGGGAAGGACAGCTCAAGGCATGTGGCAGGATTATGAGGCCCATTTGCATATCCATGTCCTAGAGATGAGAGTGGTGCTTCTGGCATTGCAGGCATTTCAACACACACTTCCACTGGGAACAATTGCAGTCCAGACAGACAACATGTCAGTTGTGTGGTATATAAACAAACAAGGAGGAACCAAATTTACCCCCTTTGTTCAGAGGCTCTGAGTGTATGGCAGTGAGCGACATCTTCCCAATGCCTTCTGATAGCAGTGCACATCCCAGGGAAATCCAATGTGATGGCAGACAAGCTCAGCAGAGTAATTCTAATGCTTTACAAGTGGTCCCTGAAACAAGATGTATCAGAAATGATTTTCCAAAAATGGGCCAGACCTTGCTGCAATCTTTTTGCCAGTTCCATGAACACAAAATGCAGCAGCTCTTTTGTCCTAACCCCCCCGGGGGAATCCCCAAGGGTACACTTGTACACAATTGGCTCCAGGGTCTCCTCTACGCTTTCCCTCCTTTTCCATCGATACCCAAGTTCTTCAGAAAGCCAGTGCTTTGGGAAGGACCTTAATTCTGATAGACCCTTACTGGTGTCACCAGATTTGGTTCCCCTTCCTATGGCCTCATCTTCAGGAAGAGCCTTGGATTCTGGATCCAGTACCAGATCTCCAGAAGCATTCATTGGGGGCCCTTCATCCATCCTTTCAGACCCTCAAGTTGACAACTTGGCTGCTCCAATTCCAAATATAGCCAGGCTACAAAACCTTTCATCTGCAGCACAACATATCCTGATTTCTTCTCACAAGACATCTACCAGAAGATTATATCTCAGCAAATGGAAGAGATTTTTAATCTGGGCACTAGAGAATCATATTGATCCTTATTCAGCACCTATATCTTCAATCCTAGAGTTCTTGATGAAGCTTTTTTATTGAGGGAGCAGCTGCAGCTACTATTCGAGTACAGTTAGCAGCAATCTCAAATTTTCATTTTGGGAATGAAGGACCAAACATTATGTCCCACAGACTGTTGAAGGCTTTTCTGAGAGGCATTAATCTTTTGAGACCACTCATTAAGCCCCCACTACCACCATGGAACCTGAATTCTGTACCATCCAGAATAATTCTTCCCCCCTTTCAACCTTCATCATCATGTGACATAAACTTCTTAATGTGGAAAACCATTTTCCTAGTGGCCATTACCTCAACTAGGAGGGTTTTGGAGTTACAAGCATTATCTATAAAACCACGATATATGTTGTTCCACAATGACAGGGTGCCCCTCCGAACAAATCCAACCTTTCTACCAAAAGTATGTTCAGACACTAATTTGAAACAATCTATAGACTTGCCAGTTTTTTCCCCCCAGTATGGCAATAAGGCAGAATATATGCTTCACCAACTTGATGTTCATAGACAATTGAATTTCTATCTACACAGAACAAAAGAATTCAGGAAATCAGATCAACTATTTGTATCCTTTTCAGAGTGCAAAAAATATCTGCCTGTAGCAAAAACTACTCTATCAAGGTGGCTGTCAGACTGCATTTTGTTTGCTTATAAGTCAGTAAATAAACAGCTACCAGACAAGATAAAAGTTCATTCTACTTGAGCTGTCTCTATTTCCGCTGCATTTCTTGTGAAATTACCAATAGACACCATCTGTGCAGCAGCCACATGGGCAAGGCCTCATACCTTTATCACTCGTTACAAAGTAGATTTGACCTCCAGGGACAGGGCCTCCTTTGGGTCCACTGTTCTGAAGAATATACTCCCGTGAGCCACCCAAGAAGATTGGTGGCTAGGGAAGCTGTCCCATCAGTACAGAATGAAGGTGAGAGAGGACAACTTCACATAAAGAAATTATGTACCTACCATAACGTTCCATGTGAGTTGAACATCTCACCTTCATTCTTATGTCCCACCCTCCTATCCCCTTCCATTGGCTCCTGGAGAAACGAGAGGATACAATTTGGCACCTAATGGTCTTTGACCCTCTTCTTAGCTTACCAGCTTACAGTAAACCACTTTTCTTTATACATGTATATTTAATTACATACTAGCATTTCTATATCAGCAAGCAAGATCTGGGGAATGCCCTACAGCATCATGGGATAGGGAGTGAGCCATGAGCTAGTTGAAGACCTCGAGCTCTAGTAAATGGCTGAGTCAGAACTGACGATCATTTCCGAACCCATCAGTACAGAATGAAGGCGAGGCGGACAACTCATATGGAACATTATGGTAGGTACATAACTTCTTTTTTCCACTCATTAGAACAAATTTAAGCTCTTGAATTTTATTTTTCAGGACCCTGGTCATCATTCAAAAAAATTGCAAGAACATTTGTCATTATAAGAGCTTGTCACTGATTGAGTGACCTGTTCCAAGGTACAATTAGGAATAGCATACATGACATTCTTGGAAATAAAGGAAAATCTAATTCAATTGATACCGCAGCTGATCATGACTTCTTGCTGATCAGTTGTCTGGATCATGACTTCTTGCTGATCAGTTGTCTGGATCATGACTTCTTGCTGATCAGTTGTCTGGATCATGACTTATTGCTGATCAGTTGTCTGAATCACGTGACCATATTTAACCATACATGCTGTTCGATTTTGTGCATGTCTGCATCTGACATAGAAGTAGCTCTTTTTAGGAACACCCCCAGTTCTAGTCTTACCATTGTAGTTGGAAACCTTACACTGCTTATTCAACAGCTAACTCAAATTGTACCTCAACAAAAGAGTCTGGTGGATACAGCCCATGGAACTCCATCGCAAATTCCCGAAGGTAACCTACGATCTTTCCATACCTTACCTGTGCATCAGTCGCCACCTGTAATTAATCACTTTTCTGTACTGCAAAGAGATTTTTCAGATACTTGCAATGTACGTAAGTGGCTTGGCTGTTTTAATTATCCAGAAAAATGATGTTATATTAGCTCTACACACAGGGACTATTTATCTTTAGAACAGCAGATATCTGCACTAAACAAAACCTTGTATAAATTTAAAACTCTTCAACTTGACAACTAATTTCTTTTGGAAAGTATTAAAATGCAACATGTTCCAAAGGGCTTGCAGGTGTAGAAATTTCCACAGGGTGTGCAGGAGAATTCTGTCTTCCATATGGAACTTCTTGAACTTTTTTGATAGAACTAGCCTTGAACTTACTCATTTAATTATTAAAGAGAATGAGAAGCGAATGTTTAGTTTCAAGTAAGATATTTCAAAATTGGTACAGTCTGTCACAAAAGCTTGTGCATTTTCACAATATAGGAAGACTTTCTACAATAGTTTCTTTTGATATTGACACAAAATTCATTTGGGTTAAAAGGAAAAAGGATAACAAATTACAAAGAGACAATAATGACTACAAGAACAAGACAGTATATCCAAAAATTTCTGGTAGAGGTCCTATTTCTTATGATGGGTCCCATATATTGACAAATGACTGCAGCAATGAACAGGTTGGTGAAAAAGATGAAGTCCAACATGAATTGCCTTCAGACTTCCAGGCTCCAAGGTGCTTGGAGAGGATTGCCAGCAAGCAACGGGTGAGACAGACAGCTGCATTTCAGCCTGGAGGAGGAAACCATTGGAAGTAGTACAACAACGTCCATTATAGGAGACATTAGGCAACAATCATTTAATAGGAATTGACCCAGTGGTGGGTAATCAAGGTACTGCTTCCATTACTAGTTTCGATAATTTTATAATTTTTTGAATTTACAAATTAATTCCAGCCATCACAGGTTGTTTATTAAGGAATTCATTTTTATTCCCTATGGACATGTTAACACTGAACACTGTGTGTTGGATCTTAAACTGTTTACAAGGAAACTTAACTTGCGTCTATTATATGGCAGAAAATCGAACAACAGTATTCCATCAAATGACACAAAACAAGAAACAAGTGCAACCCAAAAGGGAAACCAGTAAAATCCAAAAGCACTTGTGAAGCAGTATGTCCAGTGTAAAATAAGCAATTTATTAAAGGCCAGCAAAAGACTTAATGCTTTAACTGAATCACCACATGTTCATTTCAAGACTTCTTCAGATAAAATTCTACGTAAACTGTTGCATTTATACATCAAAAATTTCACGTATCAATTGCACACCTATCCAATAATAGTCAAACACTCATTAAAACAAGTTACACATTTAAAAAAATAATCACAGAACTTATGTATAAGAGATGCTGTAAATAAATAATGCATCCTATATACAAGATGAAAAACTTATACATTTATAAATAGAAGCTGGTACATATAAAAAAGGTTTGCATATAAAAATGTTATGTAAGCAAGTTAAAAATATAAAACTTTTTGCATTTAAAACAGAAAAATGTTAATCTCTGTTTACTACCATCTAGTGGCCAAAGCACAAACATGCAAGTGGACATAAATAGGAAAAATAAAGTACAAAAATGTTACCATATAACAAGTAATTCACAATCTAGCTGCTCTCATTTTTAACACTGTACTTATACTTAAATTCTCATTAAGTCCTGGACTTCTGTTAGCTTCCAGAAATAGTTGTCATTACAGTTCACGATACTCAATTTTGCTTTACCAAGAACCCACCCCCCCTTAAAATCAAAAGGAACTAATACTATCAAAAAAAAAAAAACATATTTTGCTTTGGGGCCACCTTTCAAATGCTTATATAAACTATTTGTCCCATCCTTGCTTTTTTATATCATAGTAATGTTCATATATTCTTCTCCTTTGGGTCCTTTTTGTTTTACCAAGCTAGAATACATTACAGGAATCACAAGTAGCCAGATACACTAACCGCTGACTATTGCAATTAGAAAAGGAAGTCCCTTTAACAACTTTGTTCCTACTTGTCAAAAAAACACTTTCTTTATGGGAAATACAAGTATACCGAGCACACGCACCACACTTAAATGTACCCATCCTTTTATTGCCCTTAATCTTAACCTTACCTTCCACCAGGTCTTTTATATTTTGGGTCCTCCTATAAGTTAAACTGAGGGGATTCTTAAAAAGCACATTTAATTCAGAAAACTGAGAACATTGCTTCCATTCCTCTAACGATCTTAGTAATTACTTTGGCATCCCCATTATAATCTATGACAAAGGCACCTTAGGTTCATAGGTAGGTACTAGGCTATCTGCCCGAAGGCATTTATAAGCCTAGCCAGAATGTGTTGGCTTTCGCCACCCCCTTAGATTAGTTCCTTGTGCCTCTGTCCAGCAGATCCACTGAAGTGATCCCCGAGGTAAACTTTCTGTTTCCCATCCACTCATCAAGATCTCTTTTGAAGAGTGTTAGTGAGGAGCTCTGCCTAATGTAGATTGGGATCTTGTTCCAAAGCATGGGAAGTCTCTGGGGCAGGAATCTATCCCTCCAGCACGTCCTATTTATTGTTGTGGTGAGGTTTAGATCCCTAGAGCGTGTGGCTTGCGGGGATAAGGTTTTCTTTAGGTGGAGCATGTCCATCAATTCTGGGTTGGACATGGCCTTGTATGTCAGGCAGAGATCACCTCTGAGTAGGCGGCATGCAACTGAGTACAGCTGTAATTTCTTCAGTCGAGCTGCATAGGGCATCTGTTTGAGGCCAGTGATCCTCCTGGTGAGGTACTTCTGTGGTCTTTCCAGCTGTTGCAGGTGTCTTGTAAGGTACATCCCAAATGGGGCATTGTACTCTATGATGGGTCTGATGAGTAGAGGGGAACAATGACCTCTTTTGATCTGGATGCGAACCCTTTTGTGATTAGGTGGGCCACATAGAAAGATTTTCTAACCACTTTGGCAATGTGATTATCAAAGGTAAGATTACTACCTACTTGGGTCCCCAGTTCCCATATTATGTCTTCGGTATTTAGGGGACTACCACCTATGTGGTAGTTTGTGGGTACTTTGGTTTTTCCAAAGGGGATGACTATGCACTTTTTGGCATTTAGCTTGCGGCCATGATTTTGACACCAGGTATCCGTCTCAGTGAGACCCTTTTGGAGAATGTCTGTGTCAGCCGGAGAGTCAATTATAGCCCCTAGTTTGCAGTCATCTGCGAACTTGGTCAGCCATAGTCCTCCTGTGCTTGCCTGTACCTCTGAGAAGTATATACCGAATAGGAGGGGTCCTAGGACTGAGCCCTGGGGAACTCCACTTGTAACCGATTTAGAGTTGGACCTAGCTCCCGCAACTCTCACCATGTGAGTTCTGTCTGTGAGCCAGTTGGCAACCCATCTTGTGACATAGGGGTTTATGTTCAGGCTGGTGAGCTTGTCTATAATACCAGAATGGGGAATGGAGTCGAAGGCCTTTGCGAGGTCTAGGTAGGCTGTGTGTACCACCTTTCCCTCATCTATAGCCTTGGTAACTGTCTTGAAGAAGTCCACCAGGTTTAGGAGGCATGATCTGCCCTTAACAAAGCTGAACTGGGTAGGGTCCAGTGTTTGGAGGTTTCCAATGTCTCTGTTAATGAGTTCCATGATGATGCGCTCCATAGCCTTGCCGACCAAGCTAGTCAGGCTTATAGGGCAATAGTTCCCGGGATCTGTTGTGGCTCCACCTTTGTGGAGCGGAATAACCACTGCTGTGCACCACTCTATGGGTACGTAGCCTGTGGAGAGGCTGAGTTTGAACAGTGTGTTTAGGTGAGGGGTTAGTTCGTCTTTGAGCTCATGTAGGACGCAGCCTGGGACACCGTCTGGTCCCATTGATGCTGTGTTTTTGGCTTTGGAGAGGGCTGTTTTAACCTGAGTGTCTGTGATTTCAGGGACTCTACATTCTTCTGGTATGGTTATGGGCCCTCTTGGGGGTGAGAGAGGGGTGAAGCTTGCGCTGAACCTGTCTGCCAGGATGTTGGCGATATCGGTCGGTTCAGTGTATTTTGTGCCATTCTGCACTAACTCCGAGCAGATCTGAGCATTGCCACTTACATTCTTGACATAGCTAAATAATGCCTTGTGGTTATCTTTGGAGTCCTTGGTAATTTTTCTTTTAAAGCTCGCCTTGGATGATTTTATGAGGGATTGTAGTTTCATGCTGATACTGATCAGGGATGTCTTCCCTTCTTGGGATTTTACTCTTTTCTGTACTAGTTTCCTCCTTCTGTTGTATAGCTTATTTATGGCAGAAGTCCACCAGACTGGTTTCCTTTTCTTGGAGGAGTGAGTCTTGGTTTTGCTTGGGATGGCATGCATTCTTGTAGGTTCCCGTAGAATGCATTAGTAAAGAATTTTGCAGCTTGGACAGCATTATCCTTCATCATGGGGGCTTTGAAACTTTCCACCGCGATCTTAAGTAATGTGAAGTTTGCTTTTGAAAAGTTTTTCACAGTGGTTTTCTTGTCCGGGGGTGGGGGTGGAATGTGGATATCCAAAGTGATTTGTTTATGGTCAGATCTAACCAGCAAGGGGTTGACCTCCGGTGTGGAACACCGGTCGCTCATGGTGATGACCAGGTCCAATATGTTGCCACCTCTGGTGGTAGTGTTGACCAGTTGAACCAGGGCATTTGAGTTTATAAATTCTAGGAAATGTTGGGTAAGGGAGTTAGTACTTGAATAGTTCTCCCAGTTAATGTTTGGATAATTGAAATCACCCAATATTAGGGTGTTTGGTAGGACCTTTATGTTTCCCAGTGTTTCCAGGAACATGGAATGGGGATCCTGGGACATGGTGGATGATCTGTAGCAAGCTACAGTTTGAATTGCAGTTTTGCCCATTGTTAGTTGCACATGGATGATCTCTGAAGCATCGTGCTGTGCCACTAACCTGGAGGTGTGGGTATTCTTGATGAATATGGATACGCCCCCACTTTTTGTATTTCGATTTGGGTTCTTTGGCCGAAATGTATGGTATGAGTTGTAGCCTGGTAGTGCTGGGGTGCTCTCTGGAGCCTTAAACCAGGTTTCTGTTACTGCACATATATCGATTTTCTCCATACTGAGGAGTGCCTTGAGTGCGTGCATTTTGAGGTTCAGACTTCTGGCACTGAGTAGCACTACCCTCAGTTTTTTGTTACTTGTGCTATTTACGGCGGTAGGTTTGTCTTTTGAGCCTTGCCTAAAAAAGGCACTATGGGGGTGGCAAGAGCCTTGGCCAGTATTTGAATGCCTAAAGGTGACAGGTGCAAGCCGTCTCTAGCGAAGCAGTGTGGCTTGTCGAGCATGTCATCCCAGGTGGACAGTCACTGGATTCCCTTTGAATGACACCAGAAACTTAGCCAATTGTTGAAATTGAGAATTTTTTCTTTATACTGTGGTATCATTCTTGGTGAGGGCAGGATGCTAGTCAGGGTCATACCAGCCTGGGCTACATGATCAGAGAGCTCTTCCATGTCTCTTTTCATGTAGTCCAGAGAGGTATGGCTCAGGTCATTCACACCAACATGGACAATGACAGAGTCATATTTGTGCTTGTTCTGTAGTGACCTGAGTGCTTGTGTTATGTGGCAGATCCTGGCACCTGACAGACAGCTAACAGTAACCTTCTCCTTATTCAGCCTAGTGAGTGGGACGTCAGTGTGCCTGACTATAGAGTCACCTATTACTAGCATGTTGGGTATGTTATTTTGCCTTAAGGGCTGTGATTGCATGACACACTGGTTTTGTAAAGTATGTATTTCATGGTTTGTGTTGGGGGTGGAGGTTGCTTGGATGTTTGCTTTGGAGGTCTCTGTTGGTTTTGCAGATTTTTATTTAGAGCCTCCGAGTATGTTTTCATGTATTTATGTGTGTTTTTTTCCAGTGCTGCTTTAATGGGTTTATGTGAGACTGGTGGTGTGATGCAAGTATTTCCCTTCTCCTCTTGACTGTCTGATCCAGTCTTGGGTTGAGAGAGCTTAGCCTCCAGTTTGGCTGTATAATTGCATCTCTCGCATGTATTAGTGTTTGGTGGTAGGAGGAGGGGGTAGTCTGTGTACATGAGGCAGTTGTAACATTGCCTCAAAATGCCCAGATTCACCAGTTGGACTGGAGAGTACACCTGAAACTGCCCTTTGGACATGCCTGGATACGTACAGTGAACTGTTTTACTGGATGGCTGGTAAGGTCGAATAGTGAGCCTTGTCTTTCTGTACAGTACAGGAGGGTCTGGTGCTAGGGTTTATAAGTGCTTGCTATAAGTTTTGAGTAAGTGCCAGGCTGAGAAATGAGTGGCTTGAGTGCTTAAGTTGAAAGTTTGTCTACTTCCAAGGGAAAAATTGAAGAGGACACTTTGTGGAGCCGGGAATAGTTTTACCCTAGCAAACCAGCACTGCCCAGCGCTCAAAACCGGGCAAATACTGTATTTATAGCAGGGAAATGAAACATAGAGAAATTAGCCAATAAACTACTAATTTCTGGGCTAAAACCACTCCTCCAGGGACAGACAGGCTGAACAGAGAACTTCCTTCTATCCAAGTAAGGTATGGGCAAATACAGAGATTTGTAACACAGCCCTGAATTCAGCACTAACCTGAAAACTGGACTATACTAGCTTAGAAAGGTGGGAAATAAGTATATATATATATATATATATATTTTTTTTTTTAGAAAATAAAGCAGATACACAAAAAAACACTTTAAATGCTTATTGTTATATATCGCAGATCAGAGTTGTAGTCAATGCCACTAGTAATAAAGTAGGATGAAACACAAATACAGTAAATAAGATGAATAAAGTACAATTTATATATATATATATATATATATATATATATATATATATATATATATATATATATATAAAACAATAGAAAGTGAACAAACTGATTTAAACAAGTTACCCAATTAACCAGAAAAAAAGCTCAAAACTGAGCCCTGTTCCAGCAGTCTTCAATCAGACAAGTTCTAACTGCACACCCCTGCTTACTGGAGTGCAGGGGAACCTTCTCCAAAAAAGATGGCCTGAATCAGTGCTCAAGTTATACAAACAAAGCTAGATTCAGCAGGCCTGAATCTGGTCTATGCTACAGCAACAAGTCACACCAGTTTCAGAAATAAACAGTTCAAATTAGCAGGCACAATAAGCCTTTGACCAGATATTCCCAGCTCAGAAGGGTAGAATCCAGCCTCTCCTCCCACAAGAGTGCAGACCACAAACCTTCCTAATGTAGAATAACTGGCCTGAAGCCCATGTGCTTAAGCCAGAACTAATACACTTTTAGAATTGCAGACACTGGGCCTTCAATCATCAATTCCCAGCTTAGAAGGATGTAAGCTACCTGTTCTGCCACAACAGTGCAGACCACAAACCTTCTTAATGTAAAACAGCCTGTATGAAGCCCAAGTGCTTAAACCAAAAGACTTAGAATAACAGTTACAATTTAATCAGGCTACTACCAAGAAGTAATAAATGCAGCAGAATAAATAAAATTGAATACTTTTAAGAAAAGCAATATAAAGTAGGAGGAAAGACAAATACAGTAAAAGCAAATGAAAAATTTTTTTTTTTTGGGCCTTCTCAAATCTACTCTCTGTATCAAGTAGAGTGAACACTAGACTCAGAATATGATCTCACTGTACTTGGCTAAGTGAGCAAATGAGATGGACCCAGGAGGAGTGTTCTAATACAGACTTACAGGAGGGACTGGCAATTCCAGAGCCAGCAACACTAATACCAACGCAAGAACAGGGAAGGAGGGTGGGAAACTAACTGCAGAGAGACACAGAGCACACTGTTCAGAAACACACAATTAAGAAACAGAAAAAATGAAAATACAGTACTTTTAAAACTGCAAGTTTGTACTTAACAGAATATTAAATGCACTACTGCAAGTTTCACTTAGCTTCAGCTTCTAATGCAGATGTTTGTAGCCAAGCAAGTCTCTCAGGAGTTGAGCATACAATGATTCCAAACTACTTCTTTTCATATCAATATTTTTATCCTTGCTAACATTTTCACCAGATTCAGCCAGACCTAGTATGCGTCGATATTTATCTATTCTACCCACTGTAACTTCTTTCTGCAATTGATCTTTTAATTTCTCTGGGTATTTCCTTTCAAGAAACATACTCTTCAAATATCTACTTTCTTGGGCAAAGTCATCATCATCCAATATTCTATTTATAAGGACATATTGTCCTTTTACTATATTCCTTATTTTTTTTTTTGCCTAAAGGGATGGTCACTTGTATAACATAAATAAGAGTTAGGAAAAAGTATTCTTCCTGTAAATCTTAGACTTAAACCTCTTGTCCTTAACAACTTTGGTAATAGACATATCCAAATAATTCATAACTACTTCATTTATTTCGTGGGTGAACCTTAAAAAAATGGGTAGTTCCATTAATATATTTAATAAATTCCATTAACATTTCTTTGGAATCCACCCACAAAATACAAATATCATCAAGGAATCTCTTATATAAGGGCCCAACATCCAGTATAATTTGAATTATAAATATATTTATTTTCCTATACATAAAGTACTAGGTTTGCAAATGTGGGGGCACAACTAGCCCCCATAGCCACTCCGGACCCTCTCAATAAAATTCTGCTTCAAAATTGAGAACATTTTTAACACTAAATTTATAAGGTCTACACAAACCTGAATATCATTCTCTGACATACATTTCCTTTCCCTGAACTTTTCTTTATACCAAACCATGCCTTCATTATGGGGTATACTATAAATCTACCACGTCTAAGGTAACAAAAGTAATCTCATTTCTACAAACCTCTTAATAGGGCCCATGAATCCTTTAAAATTATTTCATTTCCACCCCACAATTATTTTTATCTTAGAATCCAAAAAGTTGACAAGAGGATGCATCTTGGACCCATTTGCCACAAGTATTGGCCTAAGGGAAGGATTTTCCAAATGCTTGTGTACCTTTGGTATACCAAACAAGGTTGGAATAATAGGGCCAGCATTATATAAGTAGTCAAAAACTTTTTAACAAGCCCTCATGATGTAACTCTCTAAGAACAAAGTCCGTCTTATGATAGGCTAAATTAATTTCATTCTTAGATACTATAATATACTTATGAGTATCATTAAGAATTTCCATCACTTCACCAATATAAATAATCCTATCCATAAGCCCCATCCCACCCCCTTGTCTTGCTTCATTACTCTAAGGTTCCCATTTCCTTGGCTATATCATCGTAAATTTTTCACTTCCACAGTCAGATTAGACTTGCTTGTTTTCAGTAAGCCTTTCCTTAGGTGACTTTCCAAAACCATTTCCAAATTCTTTAATTGCGCATGTAAAAAGGGGGGTTGTAGGTGCTTTTCTTATAGAACTCACCACACTTGGTTTCAGGGTGTTTATTCCCAGCAAAAAATATTTAAAAAATCTTCTTCCTCAAAAAAAGCTGTAAGTCTGTCAGTACTTTACTGATTTCACCCATCCTTCTAAGGACAAAAATTAACCCCTTAGAAAACAATGTAAAATAAACATCAGTAACTACCTCTGCACTATAATTATAAGTATTATACCTGCTGTTCACATATTTTACCCCTTTCTTAGTAATTTGATGGTCACCTGGTATTAATTTCTCCCCCTCCCCCTGTTGAGTTGATAATAATTGGGGGAGAATGGTTCTGAATCTGTTCAGACCTCCTCAGGGGGGGGTATTGTAAAGGGTCATCCAAATGCATTGAGCTATCATCTCTAGCATTATCTGTTCAACCCCCCCCCCATTAATCAATTGTCTCTACCACTGATTCTTTCCTAGTCCATCTTTCTTCAAAATAAAGTGCCTTTTTTGGTTTGGTGTCTGCACTCCTTTCCCCATATTCTATATTGTCCCTTTCTAGTTTCTTTTTTATCATGTTTGAGTACTTGTCATCAATACTGGCCATAATATCATAATACATTTTCTTTTCTTTGTCAGCAGTAAAAAGAAAATCATTCACAACCAATGTATTAATCTCTTGTATTTTCTTGTATAAAAAATTGAGGCTTCACTCATTCTCATTAATAATAGCTTTAACTATTTATAGCCCACATGCATCAAATATTTTCAAATGTTCAGCATGAAACTCAGTGCCTTCCACCACATTGTTAGGGAACTTAAACATACTTAAGCCTTTAGACACTATACATTTCTTAACACACTGTCTCAAATAAGCATTTTCAACCAACAATGTCTTATATTTCAACATAATTTCATGCAAAAACACAATTAGAATCATAAGTCTGTCCATTTGCAATAACCACATCTACAGAATTCTCTAAATTATCATTAGAAAAACTACAATTTGTATTTAACCAGTAAAACACTGGTTTGTTAATATTATGAAAATTATTAAATCCATGGAAATCACAGTAATTACAGTGACATTTTTGAAAAGTCCTTTGCAAACAGTCACCATTTATTTCTCCATGGACCCCATTCCTTCCAGGCATAGGGTCAGAAAGGTTAGGAAAAGGTTGTGATCCTAAAAAAACTGCATCTCCTTCATTCTCTGCTGCTCGTCCACCATCTTGAAAATCAACTGCTCCCGTCTCACTCTCCTGCCTCTCTCTCTTGGGTGGCCTCAACTGTTCTTCGTTCCCAGGGAGAGAGCTGCCATTCAAAGTTGAAGCTAGAGTTCCAAATGTAAGGGTGCATAGGTCTACTAACTGTGAAAGCTGACCAACCACTTTCCTCAGTGCACCAGTAGTGTTAGATTCCGTAAATTAATCCATAGCACCTGGGACAACCTTCTTCCACTCTCTTCCATGGACCTAAAAACACAAGAACAAGAAACAAGTGCAACCCAAAAGGGAAACCAATAAAACCCAAAAGCACTTGTGAAGCAGTATGTCCAGTGCAAAGTAAGCAATTTATTAAAAGGCCAGCAAAAGACTTAATGCTTTAACTGAATCATCGCATTTTCGTTTCAAGACTTCTTCAGATAAAATTCCACATAAAAATGTTGCATTTATATATCAAAAATTCCATCTATTAATTACATACCATCCAATAATAGTTAAATACTCATTGGAACAAGTTACAAATTTAAAAATAATCACAGAACGTCTTATATATAAGAGATGATATAAATAAAATAATGCATCCTATATATAAAATGGAAAACTTATAAATTTATAAATATTAGAATTTGGTGCCAGTAAAAATTGTCATGTAAGTTAAAAACTTTTCTGCATTTAAGAGTGAAATGTTAATTGATAGGTGGAGTTTTTGATAAAGAAATGCAGTAGTTTTATGTGGAATTTTATCTGAAGAAGTCTTGAAATGAAAATGTGATGATTCAGTTAAAGCATTAAGTTTTTTGCTGACCTTTAATAACTTGCTTATTTTGCACTGGACATACTGCCTCACAAATGCTTTTGGATATTCCATCAAATTACTGTAAGCGGAGTAGTTTCGCAAACCCTCCCCTCCACCCTATGATTAATGTGTATGAAAGAATTTGAGAAAAGGAAATTTGAGAACTATTGAACAACAAAACTAGTCAGAGATACTTTAACCTCACTAAACAAGAGAGGGGAACTTTGGATAAAATGACATCTGACAAAAGTACCTGATGCATGAAACCCAATAAGGGAGGGGTTTGGTCATCATGGATGGATACCATAAATTATATTGGTTAAATGAATTGTCGTCCAGCAAATGATTTGGTATACCAGGAAGTATCAATCAAAGACTAGTGTGATCAATATGCATTTGGATGAATGGCTTTATCTGCCAACATTTCCTTACCTTCTTATGATTTTTTGAAGGTACAATAGCCTATCATTCCAAAGATTTTTGGTATCCCAAAGATTCATTCATCAGTAGATGATCCCCCTCTATGTTCAGTTGTTGCACCTTAAGATTCTACGACTGAACCATTAGCTTAGTATGTTGATTGACATTTAATGTTGTTATTCTCCGACTTCCCACATATTATTCAAGATGCATGGGACTTGCTTGATAAAGTCTGAAATATTTTTGTTATGAAGACATTAAGAGTTTCTACACTGTGATTATCTATGAACAGGGGCTTGACTGGTTTGGTAAAGTGATTAGAGGGTGGGGTCTTTGTCTGATACTGAAGTCATGTTCATCCAGGAGTGTATGGAGATTGTTCTCAGTAATGATTTCTTTTTCTTTGAGTAGAAATTTTATAAGCAACTAAAAGGAGTTGTGATGGGGGCCGCATATGCTCCCATTTTTTGAAAATACCGTCCTACTATGGTGGGAAGTTGAAAAAGTTTTTAAGTTGAATTCATTTCAACATTATGTAACCTATCATCATTTTTTGGATGATATTCTTGTGTTTTGGTTGGGTAGTAAGGAAAATGCTGATGGCTTTTTTTCAGAATTGCAAGCATGTACATCCTTTTTGGAATTTATCTCATTAATGTAGACTGTATTAATTATTTAGATATGCAGATTTCTGTGTGGAACCAATATTCTTTTGCTGCTAATATTTATCAGAAACTAACCTTTTGTAATAGCTTTTTGCATCTTGAAAGTAATAACCCTTGTCATCATAAAAGGGATGTGGTAAAAATCCAATTTATCCAGGTCTCCCGTCTGACTTCTGGTGACAGTGTGTGCATAGATAACTTTAATGTTCTTAACAACATGTTCCTCGATTGACATTACCCTTTTTCCTTAGTTGATTTGCTTTATCAGGAAGTCTTACGTGAAAGAAAGTCTCACATGAAAGAAATGTCAAATATGCTCCTATAATAAAAAATGGGATGAATTCATTCAAGTAAGCTACCCTAAACAAGATTATTAATGATTTGTATTGATTTAAACAAACCAGAATTTGGTCCAGAGGTAGTATCTTTACACCCTTGGGGTGGAAATTTTGGGTTCTCACCCCCTACTTCGAAGGTGTACATTCTTTTTCTATGTCCTATAACATGGTACTTCATTATTTCTTGAATGCCTCTGGTATTTGCAATATTGTATAAAAAAATCTAGTTTATTTTACAATGTGATGAGAGTTTAAAAGCATTTTTTAAGGATCCGCCTACTTTTACCTTTAAAAACTGATCTAACTTTAAAAACATGTTAGATAGACCACAGAGGGATTATTATAATCATTCTATTTTAACCTATAGATGTGGTCGCTGTCGACAAATTTCTTTTATCGATACTGATCTTGACAATGACATTTTGGAAAAGGTCTCTAAGTGGATGGTCAAAGGGAGATATAATTGTTTGTCCAACAAGGTGGTGTACATGGCTAGATGCACCACATGTTCAGCATTCTATGTTGACAAAACTAGCAATACTCTTAATGGAAGGATTTTTCAACATGTTTATAGTGTTTTAAGTAAATATGACAAGAGTGAGTTGGCTAGACATGCTTTTCTTTTTCATAATTTTTCTAAGTTCAAGTTTTTCATTTTACACAGGATCAAAACCTCAACCTTTTCAGAGGATTGGTGCAATTTTCTTTTACATCAAGAGATGCTCTGGCAATTGCGCTTAGATGCCAGTAACTTTCCTGGTTTAAATGAAGTCATTTCATTCATGAGTGAATTAAAGCTAAGAGCAACCAGACTTTATCTTTGGTTTAAAATTATTCACTGTGTGTAGCTAACAACATGGAATTATTTATTCGAATGCTGATAGGCTGAATTTTCATTTTCATGGATTTTATTGGTAGGCTGAATTTTCATTTTCAAGGCTTTTATTGGACACCAATTTGATTGGTGTAATTTTTATTTCTAAGGTTGTCATTGATCAGCTATTTGATTGGTTACCCATTTCATAAATATTTAAATATCCTTAGTGGTTGGTTTATATTCCTGGGTTACTGGGGTGTGTGTTTTTTAATCAGTATTTAACTGCTTTATTTTGAATGTTTCATTCAAAGTTCTGATGATGTCTAAAGATGAAAGAGCTTAACTGTGATTGGTTCTGTTTGGTGTATTAAATTTCTGTAGCGAGTGCTATGTCATTGGATTTTTATTTTTATGATCATACAATTTGAGAGGTGCTGACATTTCTGGTTTACAGCACATGGCTAACTAATATTAGTGTACAATTTCACCAGCAAGACTTCCATTAATGCTGAAGCCTTGTAAGGAGAAAACCTCAGGAGATGAGTGGACACTGAATTCAAAACAGATAATGCAATGTGGAAACTTTCTGAGTTAAGCCTCACCATCCTGTACCAAGGAATAATTGAAGGAAAATAATGTTTGCATGAGAAACTGAACACTTAACCAGATGAGTGTTGTTATGGAGGTATACTGATAGTTGCAGTACTTATAAGATTACAAATTGCTGCCTGTATGGGAGTGCTTATATTACAATTGCTCTAGCTTCAAAGCTCAAAGCACTACTGTTCATGTTGTTGTTTATTCTACATAAAAGTCATTTATTTGTACTCCGATTATAGTATCTTTATGTTCGCCAGGATTTCAACCTCCCAGACAAGAAGTAAAAAAGTTTTTCACTGTATGTAGCTGTTTGTTCTTTCCCTGAGGTGCAGTGACTTTGGATAGATAATATTTGGTAGAAGGCAGTAAGCCTCCCTTAGAAGGTACAGGGTAACTTCCCTCCCTGAAAAAGAGTTTCTTTTTATTTTGTTTAATTTGTTGAAAAATATCTCAGACTCGTGTACATGCTATGAGCAGATATGTATTCGAGGTGTACATTCTGAGGTATGTTTTCCAGGGACTTGTGAACCGGGATATATATAGCCTTGAATTTGTTTATCTAAGATGCACAGGTGGTTTTCTAAAGTGAAAAATAAATGAATGGAGTGTGGTAGGATCAAACCCACAATAGGAAACAGGTGAATTAATACTGTGGCTATGGCAGCAGCAGATATTAAAAAAAACTATGAGGATGATCAGTGTGCTTGTGAATCATAGTATTCTAAAGTATTAAAGGCCAGTGTGCAGAATGTTGGTAGATTAACAGTAGGGATGGAATAAGAATAACATAGAAAACAGGCAGTAAACCAAAGAGAAAATTCCAAACAAAATGGAGGGAAGGAGGAAGAATGACAATCACTCATGACAGGAAAGGAATTAATAAAGTATTGTTCAATTTCCATAGGGAAACTGAGATCATTATTTGATTCCATGTGATGTATTATTTGTCTGAGAAATGACAAGGTGAGAGGGATTAAAACTGAGGGGAGGATTAACATTTTTGTACTCTGTTTACTTGTGCCTGAAGCAGTTCTGTTACTAATTTCAGACCCCTGACACTGGCATTCAGGCCACTGATTTGTGGTCCACATGCACATCCATTTGTTTGTGTTGTCAGGGAGCACACCATTATGCACTTCCATTTGTTTTTGTTGTCGAGGTGTACATAATACTTTTGCATTTGGAACTGTTGCTGACACAGCTCTGAGCATTTGGAGGAGAGATATTTCTCAGCAGTATTGGTATATAGTCTGTGTGGTGGATATGCGGCTGTCATTCAGCTAGATATGCAATATTCTACACCCTGATTCACACGATACAATGGAATCTTAATGTCAAATATCTGCATACCTGATGTTGATGTTTGCTCTTGTTGGTGCCTAGATTATTTTAGGAGGTCTTATGATACTGACGATCTCTTGGGGTATTATTGTCAGTCATTTCAACTAATTTGACTTGGATCCAGGAATTTTATAACATAACCTTAATACTTCACTTAATAAATGTAGACAACAAGCAGTACTATGGCAAAATAATCTATCTAACCTTCTTCCTAACACCCTAGGTGCCCCCCAAGGGTCTATCCTGGGTCCACTGCTATTCTCCATATTTATCAGTGATCTCTACACTGTCATCCCAAATGCCAACTGCATTCAGTATGCAGATGACTCTACGATTATCTGCACTGGTACCACCAAGGATGAGCTACAGGCTAATACTCAGTTAACTTTCAACCTGGTTGAAAGTTGGCTTGCAGGCCGATGTCACCTTCTAAACCCCAATAAAACTAAACTGCTATTTTTCTCTCCCACGCATAAATCCCCAGTGATATCCTTTTCCATTACCACTAAAAATGGCACTATCATCGCCCCAGATGTCCACACAAAACTACTTGGGGTAATTGTAGACAACAATCTTAAATTTGATGCCCATGTAAAAAAAGTGATAAAAACCATTAATAAAAAACTGGGCTCACTGTATAGAATAAAATCATTCCTTACCCCACCTGCTAGGACTGCTATTGCCCGATCCCACCTCCTCTCCACCCTCTTCTATGCCTCTCCTATACTTGCCAACTTAAACAAAATGGAACTTAATAGACTCTCAGCCTGCTATAACAGCATAGCTAGATTTACCACTGGGCTGCCCTGCAGAACACATCACTGTATAAACCTAAAAAATCTAGGCTGGCTAGAGCTATATAGACAGATTCAGTATAACCAACTTATTATAGCTTTCAAAGTTCTTAACCAACCTCATAATACCCCTGCGTTAAGATATATCATCGAACCTCACACCAACCAAAGATCACTTAGATCATCCAATAGAATTGTAGTGCAAACCACTATAGCTAACAACTTAGCCGGGAACTCCACATTTGCCAACTCGGTAGGCAAAGCTTGGAACTCACTACCCCCGGACATCACAACAAACACTACCCTTTCTAAATTTAAGACAGACCTCAGGGAGTACTTCATGACTCAGTGGCTTTGTCCCTGTGCCAGGCCTGATTAAATACATGGTAACACTTGTACACCTGTATCAGATTAACAATTGCTTTTGTAAATAATAGTCAATTCAATGCTACTGTGTTATAATCAGCTGTCCAGATGTAAAGCATCCTATTTCAGCTAACCTACACTATGAGTGTTAACTTGACTGGTTGTTATCTATGAACTTTAGAGTGTTGTATATAAGTTTCCTTCTCTGTATTACTTCCTTTGGAGCTTTTCTCCCCGGGCCTCCACTGAAAATGGACATGCATCCAGTCGGACTATCCCGGTCAACAAATGTAAAATAAATAAATACATATAAATAAATAAAAATAAATGTTACATGATGTTATTACCCTGTAGTTCTATTCCATAAAGGAGTAGTACAGATATGCATATCTTCATGTGCCCTGGTCTCATATTTAAAGTGAATTACTGATATACCAAATATTTCTTTATATACAATCTCATACTCTCATTAAGTTTTTCAGATGGTATTTGTAGTCACTGACGTGTATCTGCAGTGTCTGTAAATTAAAGTAGTTTCGCCATGATTTAGAGAGACCATTTACATTAATATGTGATGGCCATGAATCAGTGTAAGTGAATTAACTATAATGGAATATGAATGAAAAATTATGTAAAGTGGCATCCTCTTTGTGATTCATAGTCAAATATCAGTGCTGTATGTATATCCG
This sequence comes from Protopterus annectens, assembly GCF_019279795.1. Classification (NCBI taxonomy): domain Eukaryota; kingdom Metazoa; phylum Chordata; order Ceratodontiformes; family Protopteridae; genus Protopterus; species Protopterus annectens. The sequence goes on from NC_056749.1 coordinate 634,422,093, forward strand.
TTGTAAAAAAAAAAAAAAAAAACATTGCTACAGCTGTTCTATCTACTTTGCAATCCATGTAGATGCAGCTGACCCTGTAAAAATATTTTAAGTTGTCCTTTCTCAGCCTTAATCCCTTATTCTGTACCATCACCAAACATGCCACTGTTCACATAATCATCAGTTAAACAATATCTACCACCCTCAAGGAAAAAATAATGTGGCACAACCCTCATAATTACATACACATGCAGAGTGCAGCCAAGTAAAGTTGTGCTGAAGTAATGTTTGAACAGTCATGAATACACTGACAATACACATCCGTATTGTCATTTGCTACAACCACATTCTTGTAATTATATAATACTGTCAGTCACACTCAAGAATCTCCCATTAAAGTCACTTGTTCAGCCAAAATAATATCCTTGCCACTTCAGTACTTTCACCATATAGACACAATCACTATAGAACACCAAACTACATTTTTCTGGATGATACTAATCATTTCCACTGCTACTCTAATAATTAAAAATTTATAAATGACAATTTATTCACCAAAGCCTTTGTAACATGTCCATCATATGAATGAATTAATCATTTCTTCAAGTGAATTTAATAATCTGATTTTATTTTGAACTGTTTCATAATAATTTATAATATTTATATTATTTTACTTGCATTAGAAGGTCCGCTTTTTCATAAATAAACCCAAATTGCTACTGTGCTGTTAAACGTATTCACATAAATTAGGTTCATAGGTTCATACTAGGCTATCTGCCCTAGGGCATTTATAAGCTATCGCCACCCATTTTAAATTAATTTTGCTATGCCCTTTTTCGAGGTTAGTATACTGTGCCTCTGTCTAACAGTGACACAGAAGTGATACCCGGGGTAAACCTACAATCTTCCATCCACTTATTAAGATTCCTCTTGAAGAGAGTCAATGAAGGACTCTGCCTAACCTGGACTGGGATTTTATTCCAGAGTGAAGGGAGCCTCTGGGTTATGAATCTGTCCCTCCAGCATGTCCTATTTATTTCAGTGCTGAGATTCAAGTCTCTTGAGCATGTAGCTCGATGGGATTTGGATTTTCTGAGGTGCAGCATGTCCATTAATTCCGGGTTGGACATGGCTTTATACGTCAGGCACAGATCGCCTCTGAGCAGGTGGTATGCCACTGAGAAGAGCTGGAGTTTCTTTAACTGGGCAGCATATGGCATCTGTTTGAGCCCTTTGATCCTCTTGGTGAGGTACTTTTGGGGTCTTTCCAGTTGCTGCAGGTGTCTGGTAAGGTACATCCCAAAAGGGGCATTGTACTCAATTATGGGCCTGATGAGGGATGAGTAAAGAGGCACGATGACTTCCCCTGATCTAGATGTGAATCCCTTCATGATTAGGTGGGCTATATAAAATGTTTTTCTAACCACTTTAGCCACGTGGTTGTCAAATGAGAGATTGCAATCAACTTGGGTCCCCAGGTCCCTAATTACTTCTTCTGTACTTAATGGATTACCACCTATGTGGTAATTTGTGGGCACTTTGTTTTTGCCAAAGGGGATGACTATCCACTTTTTGGCGTTTAGCTTGAGGCCATGGCTCTGGCACCAGTTGTCTGTTTCTATGAGGCCCTTTTGGAGGATGCTTGTGTCGGCTGGAGAGTCGATTATGGCGCCCAGTTTGCAGTCATCTACGAACTTGGTCAGCCACAGTCCTTCTGTGTTGGCCTGTACCTCCAAGAAATATATACCGAACAAGAGAGGTCCCAGGACTGAGCCTTGTGGGACACCACTTGTAACTGGTTTGGAGTGTGACATGGCTCCAGCAATTCTAACCATGTGGGTTCTGTCCTTGAGCCAGTTTGCAACCCATCTAGTGACATAGGGGTTTATATTTAAGCTGGTGAGCTCATCTATAATGCCCGAGTGGGGTATTGTATCAAAGGCTTTTGCGAGGTCCAGGTAGGCTGTGTGGACCACCTTCCCCTCGTCAATGGCCTTGGTGACTGTTTCAAAGAAATCGACCAGGATTAAGAGGCAGGATCTGCCCTTAACAAAGCCGAACTGGGTAGGATCCAGTGTCTGTAGGTCCCCAATATCTTTATTTATGAGGTCCATGATGATCCTTTCCATAGCTTTGCAGACCAAGATAGTCAGTCTTATGGGGCGATAGTTTCCAGGATCCGGAGAGAGACCACTGTTGCTGTATGCCACTCTTTGGGTACATATCCTGTAGTAAGGCTGAGATTGAACAGTAGTTTTATGTTTGGGTTTAGCTCTTCTTGGAGTTCATGTAGGACGCAGCCCGGGACACCATCTGGTCCCATTGATGCTGTGTTTTTTGCTTTGGAGAGGGCGGCTCTTACCTGAGCATCTGAGATGTCAGGGGGGCAGCACTCTGCTGGGATAGATATTTGCCCTTTTGGTGGGGGGGGGTTTGCGCTGAACCTGTCAGCTAGGATGTTGGCAATGTCTGTGGGTTCGGTGTATTTTTTGTCATTTTGGACTAATTCTGAGCATATCTGGGAATTCCCACCCAGGTTCCTAACATAACTAAAGAAAGCCTTGTGATTATCCTTAGTGTCCTGTGCAATTTTTCTCTCGAAGCTGGCCTTAGACGGTTTTATGAGTGCCCGTAGTTTTTTGCTAATTCTGATGCCTTCCCTTTTTGGGATTTTGCTCTATCATGTAGTAGCTTCCTCCTTCTATTGTATAGTTTGTTTATGGCTGGGGTCCACCAGACAGGATGTCTGCCTTTGGAGGATTGGGTCTTGGTTTTATTTGGGATTGCATGATCCATGCATTCCTGAAGGTGTTCATAGAATGCGTTTATAAAGGATTCTGCGGTCTGGGTCATATTTTCCACAGGCCCGGGGGCTTTGAAGGATTCCACCTTGGTTTTGAGGAGTGTGAAATTTGCTTTAGAGAAGTTTTTCACTGTGGTTTTCTGGGCAGGGGGTGGGGTCGGGATGTGAATATCCAGTGAGATTAGTTTATGGTCTGATCTTACCAGTGAGGGATACACTTCTGGTCTGGAGCATAGAGTCCCCATGTTGGTGATGATCAGGTCCAGTATGTTTTCTCCTCTTGTGGGAGTGGTAACAAGTTGTTCCATAGCATTTGAGTTTATAAATTCTAGGAACCTTTGGGCTAGGTTGTTGGAGCTAGAGTAATGCTCCCAGTCTATGTTTGGGTAGTTGAAGTCACCCAATATAATGGTGTTTGGAGAGACCTTCATGTTTTCCAGTGTTCTCAGGAAGGCCGAGTGGGGTTCCTGGGTTTGGGAGGGTGGTCTGTAGCAGGCTATAAACTGGATGGCAGTTTTACCCACTGTTAGTTGCACATGGAAAGTCTCTGATGCTTCGTACTGTGCCACCAACCTGGAGGTGTGGGTATCTTTGACGAATATTGATACTCCCCCTTCTTTTGTGGTTCGGTCCAAGTTTTGGGGCCGAAAAGCATGGTATGAGGTATAACCTGGTAGTGCTGGGCTCTCGGGATCCTTGAACTAGGTTTCTGTTACTGCACAGATATCGATGTTCTCCATGCTAAGGAGAGTTTTGAGTGCGTGCATCTTGAGGTTTAGACTTCTGGCGTTGAGTAGCATTACTCTTAGTTTCTTATCCCTTGTGATACCTATGGAGGTGGGTTTGTCTTTTGAGCCTTGCCTAAAAAAGGCACTATGGGGGTAGCAAGAGCCTTTGCCAATATCCGAAAGCCCAGGGGTGACAGGTGCAAGCCGTCCCTAGCGAAGCATTGTGGCTTGTCAAGCATGTCACCCCAGGCTGACAGGCATTGGATCCCCTTTGAATGACACCAATACTTAAGCCAGTTGTTGAAATTGATCATCTTGTCTTCATATTGTGGCATCATTCTTGGTGAGCGTAAGATGCTACTCAAGGTCAGGGTCATACCGGCCTGGGCTACATGCTCAGAGAGCTCCTCTATGTCTCTTTTCATGTAGTCCAGGGAGGTACGTCTCAGGTCATTCACACCAGCATGGACAATGACTGAGTCATATTTGTACTTGCCTTGGAGTGACCTGAGTGCTTGTGTTATGTGGCGGATCCTAGCGCCCAACAGGCAGCTCACCGTGACCTTCTCCTAGCTCAGCCTGGTGAGCGGGACGTCAGTGTGCCTGAAGATAGAGTCACCTATTACAAGTGTATCAGGTGTGTTGTTTAGCCTTAAGGGCTGTGACTGTTCAGCACACTGGCTTTGTGAGCTATGTGTTGCACGTGTTTTGTTTTGGGGTAGCGGTTGCTTGGGTGTCTGCTTTGGAGGTCTCTGCTGTTTAGGCAGATTTTTATTTAGAGCATCCGAGTATGTTTTTGTGTGTTTATGTGTTTGGTTTGCTGTTGTGGTAGGTCTATGTGAGACTGGAATTGTAGTGAGTGTGGTTTCCTTCTCCTCCTGACTGGTTATGCCAGTACTGAGTTGAGAGAGCTTAGCCTCCAGTTTGGCTATATGGTTGCATCTCTCACATGTGTTGGAATTTGTTGGGAGGAGGAGAGGGTTGTCTGTGTACATGAGGTCGTTGTAACATTGCCTCAAGATTCCCAGATTCACCAGCTGGACCGGAGAGGAGATTGACAACTGACCTTTGGACATGCTAGAATAGTATTGGGAATTCCTTTATAATTGAAATAAAGGGCCAATGGGGAACAAGGTACTCAAGGGGAGTTTGTGAGGGTGTAGTGCTTTTAATTTTTTAGTGCTGACTTATACAATTGCTTTAGTGAGCAAATGCCAGGTAACTTAAATGCAATGTGTTACAGGCAACTTAAATGCAAAAATGACAAACAGTAACTTTCTTTCAAGTGAAACAATGAAATAAGTACAGTAAGCAATGCAGATATCACTAGGGATCCACAAAAGCGCTGAAAAGCCACATTTTATGTGGAATTAGCGTTTCAGGGAAATAACAAGCAAGCAAACAACAAGCATACAAACAAAGCTAGATTCAGCAGGCCAGGATCTAGTCTATGCTACAGCAAACAAGGTGTACCAATTTCAGTAAGAAACAGTTCAAATATGCAGGCACTATAAGCCTTTAACCAGAAATTCCCAGCTCAGAAGGGCAGAGTCCAGCCTCTCCTCCCACAAGAGTGCAGACCACGAACCTTCTTAATGTAAAATAACTGGCCTGAAGCCCAAGTGCTTAAATCAGAACTAATACACTTTTAGAATAACAGACACTGAGCCCTCAATCAGCAGTTCACAACTTAGAAGGATGTAAGCTACCTGTCCTGCCACCACAGTGCAGGCCACAAACCTTCCTAATGTAAAACAACTGGTCTGAAGCCCAAGTGCTTATTCCAAAAGACTTAGAATGATAGCTACACTTTAATCAACTTACTACCAAGCAGTAATAAATACAATTGAATACTTTAAAGAATGCCTGGATTAATGCTCAAGTTATACAAACAAAGCTAGATTCAGCAGGCCTGGGTCTAGTCTATGCTACAGCAAACAAGGTGTACCAATTTATATGCAGGCACTATAAGTCTTTAACCATAAATTCCCAGCTCAGAAGGGCAGAGTCTAGCCTCTCCTCCCACAAGAGTGCAGACCACAAACCCTCTTAATGTAAAATAACTGGCCTGAAGCCCATGTGCTTAAACCAGAATTAATACACTTTTAGAATAACAGACACTGAGCCCTCAATCAGCAGTTCCCAACTTAGAAGGAAAATAAATTCAAGGTCTTTTATGTGTTTAGTATGCAAATGAGGCCCTTTTACATTCATCTCTATGAATTGCAGTAATATACCAATGTCTAAGGTGCCTTATCCATTTAATGTCACCACTTAATACTTATCCTCAACTACTTTACAGTTTTCCTTTAAGAAGGCATGTTTATCAACATGCTTGCATAAATTGATTACATTTGCATATCTGAGCATCACCGCTGTTTGCGGATTACTGCTGTGCACAACTGGAGGCCAAGACAAACTATAAATACCAGCCTTCATCTCAGAGATCACCGAGTCCTGTGATTAAGATCGCATTTTTTACTAGCTTGTATTTATATTTTACCTCACTTCACTTGCTGTATCCCAGTTATTAATAAGCTGTTGTGTATAATCTGATGCTGTTTATCAGTTTTCCCTATTAGCTACTGATGCTATTTACCATTTATATCTGTTTTTGTAGTACCTTTATAAAACTCCATCTGGATTTAAAAAATGCAATTGTTTTAATTTTATATTATGCAGTTTTAATGCAAGTTGTGCAATTACATTTTAATACTGTTTCAACAGTTTATTTCTTTAAGCATTTTAATTGGTGATGGAGTTTCCTATAACAGAGGTCTGTTATGGCCTCCTATCCTTTTTGTGCCACTAAGGGTGCTTTTCCTCCAGCCACTTTTTGTCTTTTTTTTTGCAAAACCTTTTGTTATTGTTCTAGGTGATGCACTGATGCTCCATTGCAGTATAACTTCACTAAGCTACCTTCTCAGTCTGAACTGCAGACTTGTACTCAGGGGTCTGCTACGGTTGATGGAGCTAATTAGCCCCTCTGAGCATGTGTTATCAGAGCTCCTCTTGCTGGTGAAGATAAAGCTTCCCCATAATGTATGGCAGGAGAGTTTGGGAGCTGCCACAGCTGTTAATGGAGATATGAGCTCTGCATAGTCTTATCCTATCCCTTATTGTGCACATACTATATCAGTGATTGGGTAGACAATGAGGTGTGGCATGTAGGAATGAACCCACCCTTGGCCCAGGCAGACATCCCACCCTTTAAGTCAGCTACTCCAAATCCTTATCTCCACCAGAACTTGAGTGAGTGTCCTGCGCCTAACTGCACATCACCTGCACCCACCTACTGAGAAGGGTGATCAGAGTGAGCCACTTCACTCCATCCCCACCCCACTTCAGCTTGTAGAAAGCACCCAGACATTTAATGACCACAGGTCACCTGAGACAGAGTCAGAGCTTTATCCCTCTGCCATAACGGAGCTGGTTATTTGCCACTTTTTTTGCAGTGCAAGACTAAGGCTAGACAAAAGCTCTTTTGAGTGACCTAGACTGACCAGGCTTGTTTAATCTTTGTGGTAGGCAATTTACTGAAGTGGTGGAGATTTTTCTGAGTCACAGGGATTGGTGCTTCAGTTTATTTCACCAGTTTGTTATAAGCTGTTTAAAGTCTCTAGCTGGTATGTACTCTTCAAGGAAGCGTGTGGTACTATGCAGAGTCTGGTACATATAATGGGTTTACTACTGATGTTCCCATGTTAGTAGCTTGTTATAAACATGTTTGCTGCCACTTGCTCACAACAGCAAGTGCTTGAACTGAACTCCCACTAACTTGATCCTCCATAACTACTTAGCTCTCCGAACACCCTAACATATAACATTGCATAGCCTTATTAGGACCCTAACTGTAACCCAAAAATCTCCTTGCCACTTCCTAATCCTAAGAAGCCCTTCCTGTTTCCTAAATCTAAAGTCTCCCTGCAACTCTCTAACCTTAGGATTCCCTTCCCAATCCTAAAATCCCACCTCAATACCTAACTCTGACTACCTCCTCACTCCCTAAAAGTAAGAATCCCTTAACACTTCTTAAACCTAACACTACCTTGTAGCTCCCTAACCCTAGAACTCCCTTCCACTCATTAAATGTGAAGCACCCTCCCACTCCCTAAACCTAAAACTCCTATGGCAACCAGTGCCCTATTCCACACACCCAGCCACTCTCACTCCATCAACATGGCTGCCATAGCATGAAGCTCATCACCTAGAATAATAATAACGCGAGAGAGTTTTGCAAAAAAATATATAAAAAAAATGGCAGGCACAAAACAACCTTGATGGCACAAAAAGGCCATCAGAAGCTCACTCAAACTAAGATAAAGTTTTCAGGTAAGCCACTGCAGCTCTTTACCTGAACTAATATTCATGTCTGAGTATGAGCAGCAGCCTACCCAAGCTACAATTAGCTTGAGTCTCTGACTTACCAGCATTTTGAGCTCTATCACTTGTAGTGTTCCCAGGTAAAATATTTTAATTTCAATTATACTGCAAATAAGCTAAAAGTAAGAACTGTAATGCAATAATGGCTACAAGGATAAAACTTTTATGAATTCCAGTTCTAGTGCTTCAGTGTCATCATGTCTTCAAGAACACTAAAATGTGCACACAAAAAATACAATATTTAAAAACCATCATTCAAAAAAAAAAAAAAAAATCACTTAAGAAAATAAATACCTCCAATTTAGTTTATCATTAAGTTAAAAAGAAAGCATTGTTTCAAACTTCAAAATAAATTCTGCTTCATTTTGAACAGCATGTTTTTTAACTCCCTTGTCGCCTCACAGTAAGACGTCCTGTTCAATTCTCAGCTAGAGCGTCTTGTGTGTGGAGACATGTGTGAATGGGCATACCTTCGTTGAAGGTTGTGCATTAGGGCCGGTAACTCGGCATGTAAAAGTCTACTGCCAATCATTAGCGGACCGGAGTTCCGCTGTGGCGGCCCTTAACCGGGAAAAGCCGAAAGACACAACATGTTTTTTAACTCCCACATATCCTTGTTGCCATATACAAACCATCTTGTTTCCTTGATGTTTGTTCATATCATGCTCTGCCACTGAGTTTTCACACACACATATATCTGTAGCTATCTATTTAGCTATATATTTGTATATTAGGTCTACTGTGGGAATTACGAATCAGCTTCGGTCAACCATTAAAAATGTCGACCTGAAATGCTGAATTCAGAATTTTGAATAGTAAACCAAAGCCAAAATGAATACATCGACCATCGTGGTTCGATATATTCGACATAGCAGGAGGTGACATCACTCACCTCCTGCTATGCATATTAATTTAACATTGAACTCTACAGTCAATGGTAAGTTAATTCTACTATTTTGCAAGGGGGGGCTACACCTAATGCGCCACCCCCCCATGTGGGGGGCTGCCCCCCACAACCTCTGCACATTAAATATACCAACTCCGAGATCGCACTTCAGTGAGGAAATGGGCTAATTAATTCACTGTGCCTCACTGAAGCTCCACCTCCCTTCCCAATCTCAGTACATCGCTTGTGAAATGATCGAGTGCACAAGTCATCTCGATCATTTGTGCTCAGCCTCTGGTGGTTCGATTATATGCCCCTTGGAAACCCTGATTTTGACCTTCAGAACTTCGACTGGCTGCACTTTGTTTAACTCATAGTAAACTAGTATATTATGCAAGTGCAAGACACTTAGTACATGTGTATAAATAATTGAAGTGCAACAATAGTGACAAAAAGTGGTTGATCTCAAAAAAGTTTGAAAATAGAAAAAAAAAGAACGAAAAAAAACTTATATTTGCCAGGGGCATGCCCTCCTGCGCCACCATACCACAGCTTATTATATATATAACAAGTATGAGATCACTCTACAGTGGGAAGAGGTAAACTCCCTGATCCCCACTTTTCATGATCTGACATAGAAAAGAAGCTGGCATGTTCGATCAGCTGATTTTTGATCAATTCAATCAACTAAATGGCACCCGCATTTATAAATATAGATATATATATATATGTGTGTGTGTGTGTATATATATATATATATATATATATATATATATATATAGTGTATGTATATAAAATTTGGATGTTCTTGTATCCACTTTACGTCTTTTAATTTGATGGCCATAAACCAAATCAAACCACATATGGCACTTACCAAAAATAAATAAATAAAAATAACAAAAAAATAAATAAATAAAAAGAGTACGATAAATTCCCTGATGCCCTGGACAAATTTCCACTAATCTATGTGAAATGCCACCTTATGCATCCCCCTTAAAAAGGACTACTGCAATAAATAATCAAAACACGAGCAATACATTTAATATATTACCTATACTTTTATTCTTTTTTTCTTTAGCACTTTTTGCCCCACTGCCTGACAACTGTCAACCCATTCATTCCTATCAGCTTGGTGAGGGTTGACTGCAAAAGCCTGACATTTAGACATCCATGGCAGGGATGTTAAGGGATTTATTTTCTTCTTGCACCTAAGTCTATGTAAACACCTGTTTTGCAGAGCTGGAGGGGGCGTGCAATGGTCTGTCCTTGCTGGTCATCTTTCAGTTCAGAAAGGGCCATTGGCATCAAGCAGCCCCGTTCCCTCCCCTGAAGTGTAAGAAGTGGTTTCCCTCATCTTCAGCATTGAAATAGTACTTTCATATGTGCTTCCAAGTTCTAGCTACACCTCTCCCCCTGGGAGAGGTGAAAAGGACATTCTATGTGCTTAAATGCTAGCTACACCTCATCCCCTCAAAGACGTGAAAGGGACATTCTATGTGCTCCCACACTTTAGCTACACCTCATCCCCTGGGAGAGGTGAAAGGGACATTCTGTGTGCTGAAAATCCTAGCTGTACCTCATCCCCTGGGAGAGGTTGAAAGGGACATTCTGTGTCCTCCCAAGTGCTAACTATACCTCATCCCATGGGAGAGGTTGAAAGGGACATTCTGTGTGCTCCCAAGTTCTAGCTACACTTCATCCCCTGGGAGAAGTTGAAATGGACATTCTGTTTCCTCCCAAGTGCTAACTACACCTCATCTCATGGGAGAGGTTGAAAGGGGCATTCTGTGTGCTCCCAAGTTCTAGCTACACTTCATCCCCTGAGAGAGGTTGACGGGGACATTCTGTGTCCTCCCACGTGCTAGCTACACCTCATCTCTTGGGAGAGGTTGAAAGGGACATTCTGTGTGCTCCCAATTGCTAGCTAAACCTCATCCCCTGGGAGAGGTGAACAAGACATTCCCCTTCACTCCCCTCCTTCCCTGTCTGGTTCCACCAGTGATAGAACTGCTAACTGAACCTTGATCACCTGGTTCACAGTAAGTGCTCCACCTATCTGATCCAAACTATCATGTTTTCTTATCACCACTATTTGTAATTATGGAAATGATAGGAAATTCTGCAACAAATATTTATTTATTTTTGACTTTAGTGAAAGATGCAAATCGGGAAATCAGAATTCCAGATCAGAAAAACAGGTTTGTAATTTTTTTTTAAAGTTACAGTGTAGATTCAGCCAACCACAGTAAGGTTGCATAATCAGTGTATTAACAGGAACCAGGTCACCTCTGTGATCAGACACAGACTCTATGTAGGTGATGAATAGTAGGAGTCAAAGGACTGAACCTGGGAAAATTCCTTTGTCATCAACAGACTCATTGGGTCTTCTTCATGTGACCAATTATTCCCCCATTTTGCATCGGTTAAGTAAGTCTGGAACCAATTTATAATGGTTCTCACCAATTGACAATAGCCTGCCTACAAGACTTGTATGGATTATCATGCCACATGCCTTAGACAAGTCAAGGAACTGACCCTGATACAATAAGTTAATTATTAAATCTAGCATTCATATAATCCAAACTAGTGAGCAGCACAGCGATAACTGAATACTCTTCCTCATCTGTTTACTGTTAACTGAATACTCTTTATCTGTTTACTGTGTACTTTTTTTTTCAAACAACTTTGCTAACTGTCATTGGACCTTGCAATTCTGGATTCTTCTCAGAAGATTTCTATAAGGAATAGCTTGACACTTATTGAACCTGATTGACAGTTCACCCTTATGGAGGGGTGCAATTTAAGTTTGCTACCCCAGTGTTGAATAGGACCTTTCTGTGAAGTCTTAGTTACAGGAACAAGGAAATAATGTGAAAAAGCTTTATGAATTTGGGTGGAGTGTAATGCTATCAGATCCTGCTGACCTAAAGGCTTTAGTTTTAGAGAGGCAATATTTTCCAAAGAAACTGGTGACATCCTTTAAGTAGGATTGGCTGTTTGGTGTTTTGAGACTAACAAGGCAGGCCAGAGAGTTGGTGAAGCCACACACACCTCCTTTATTAATGAGTCTCTTGATTAGGTCAGTAATGCTAGAGTGTTTTGTAAGGTATATAAATTTGTGCACACTGTTACTAAAGGTTTAAGATGACACTGAGCTCTTTTACTGCTATCAAAATAGCTCCTCTCATGCTCTTTAATGGAGATCCTTCATGCATTCCTAAGAAGAGCTGGATCATGGGCAAATGCAGTCCTAGGCAGGGTAATGGATCAGGCCCCCCCTTGGCAGCACCCCCCAGCTATTCCAGTGTCTGCACACTATTTTCTTTACTTCTACAATGATTACAAATACTTAAAAATTTTATTTCAAATTTTATAGCACAGACACTGATAGCCATTTGCTAAGAAAACAATACAGTCTCACAATGATAACAGACTTAGCATGAACAGCAAGCGTCTCTGCCCTTAAAACTCATGTTAATTAGAACAGCATTGCAACCCCCATTCAAAGGAAATGCATCTGGCCAGTGGCAGATTCAGTTTACCTTTGGGCAGTTTTCAAACAATACACCTCTCACACACATTATTTGGACCATGCATACATGCATGTGCTCTTTGATGCAGCATCCTGATGGTATTGAATTATGTTCCTTGTATAATACAGCATCAAATGTTAGTGTGTGCTTTAAATTTGTAGGTTTGAACAGTTTTCCAGTAAGCAACGAAACAAAATGTTTGAACAAATAATGACAAAACTACCCATTACAGAACATTTAAACCACAAAAGCCGACTCTGACTTCTGTCATTACAATTCTCCAGTATCAGTCAATATACACAATCTCTGCAGAAGTAAAAGTCATCTGAATAATTCCACACATTAAAGAGATCTATAACTAATGAAGAGGCTGCTGTTGGCAAACAGCTTTACTTTTCAGTGTTACAGGTACAAATTTAGTGCCTGCTGCACTTAAAGAACAAACTATCCGTGTTACCTTTAAAAAAATTGGTAAGCTGGTGATATTGCAATAGGGAATGGCTATCAAGCCAGCAACACATTCATCCAAAGTAAGACGCACTTAGAAGTGCAGCAACCCCATCCACCCTTAATAGGAGCACTGCAATATCAGCACTCCATCTACATGTTGTGAGAGTAGAACCCACAGACTTGATATTGCAATAGGGAATGGCTATCAAGCCAGCAACACATTCATAGTTACTAGGCATTTCATCCAAAGTAAGACGCACTTAGAAGTGCAGCAACCCCATCCACCCTTAATAGGAGCACTGCAATATCAGCACTCCATCTACATGGTGTGAGAGTAGAACCCACAGACTTCTGCACCAAAAGCAAGTATGCTACTTGTTGTGCTACTAACACTGCTTTTTAAGTTAGCAGCACAAACATGAATGATGGTGGTTTGCTAAACAAAACAGTTGCACATTCAATACAGACTTTGCATGAGCAACAATAAATTTCTCTTCCCTTGAAACTCAACTTTCCCTGAAAGTGCACAGAAATTCAACAGTACTTAAAGATGCAGAGAAACTCGACATTATTTGAAAATGCACTGGAACTCAGCATTTTTTTAATCCACAGACACTCCACATTCTTTGAAAATGCACACAAACTCAATGGTCTTTGAAAATGCACTGAAACTCAACAGTCTTTGATATGCACTTGCTGATGACAGTTTGGCAATTGGGGTAAAGGATTCAGGCTTTAGGGTCCTGTTTTTAAGGTACAGTATTTAAGTCTGAATGAGTTACCCAACCTGCCATCCCTAATCATGGGCATTTCACACACAAACACACACACACACACACACACACACACACACACATATACACATACACACACACACACACACACACACACCTCTACTTTGTAGCTCATACCTGCTGCTTGGCTGTTTGTCTTGTTCCAACATGTTTCATGCTTATGACTTGGAGATATCTGTGAGACAAAATTACTTTTGGTACAAACAGAATGTATGGCGTGGAGGCGACTAATTTTACCGGCTAGTGCACCAGCTGAACAAATATTGGAAGACTGATTTAATAATAACCAGTCTAAATTCTTTCCAGCCCAGATTTTTTCAACTTTCACTGTTAACAAAGCCACATTAGAATACATTGATTAGTCTGGATTAATCCAATTTGAAACCCCATAAATAGAAAAATTCCACTTTTTCAGTATGAGCATCACACTGCTACAGGACTTGCATGGCTTACTCGCAATTTATTGATATTAGGTTTGCTTCTCAGCTGAGATGCAGTCTATATGAAATCTGTATGTCCTCTACATGTCCGCATCAGTTTTCCTGACACTTGTTAGAGATCTCTGCTTCCCTTGCATTTTATTGTGGTTCATTGACATACAACTAGTTATTATATAGCCAATACAGCATTTGAGATAAATTACTGAACAGCACAACTGTGGCCAGATGAGCTACACGGGGAGTAATATGTAAATGAGTTGACTGAGCAGAGTTTCTGGGTCTTGGCAGTCCAGTACACTAAATAGGAAACAGTTATACAAATTATTAAATCAGATTTCATGGACTTAAATGCTATTCAAAAGGAGAACTGAAGTTACTCAAATCACGACAGACCCTTATTTTATCAGAACTGTGAATTTGTGCTTTATAACTCAACAAGAATCAGTAAAAATATTTATTCAGCCAAATTAAGCTACTTGAACTGCTTTTGGACAAGTTAAAATGAAACTAGTCAGTGCCAAGCAGGTAATTATTAATGGGTTTATCATATTCAGCTGCTATTAAATGTGTACCAGAGTTAGGAATAAAGAAAAGTTGCAATGCTGGCATTTGTCAGAAGTATATATTCCTGTATTTGTCCCTAAATAGTTAGTAAAAAGTTGTATGTGAGTTTACATATTTGCCCTAACTCTGCAGTAAGAGATAAAAGGAAGCATACAGGAGATATTGATTTGGAGTGTCTCCTTAGCCCAGGTAATAGAAGAAATTTTCACAAAAAGAACTATTGTGAACTTAAATTTTCACGTGATGTTTGCTAGTGTAAGCATCCATTTGACATGAATGAATATTTTTACTTGTATAGAATATAACACATTTGATTACACTACTTAAACTGTGCTTGACCATAGTAAATTTTTTATTGAACTACTAATATTAAGAACAAAAGTGCTTATTAATAATTTAATAAATAATGCTTTATGCTATTTATTTGTTGTATACTTGCAGTGTTACTTAGGGTCTCAGAGTGAGTAGTACTTTTATTGTTTAAACAATGCTATTTGCTGTGAATGAAGAGGTTATGATGCACTGTTTTTTTTTTTTGTGTGTTTTGTTTTTAAATAAATATATGATTATGAAGATGTGGAAGGTGATTGACTCAAATAAAACATCAGTGCTTAACTAATATTTGAGCTTACTGTCCTTCTGGACTAAGCCTAAAGATCACAAACAGACACCTTAAATGGCTAGGTCAGGTCCAAGCAGGGTCCAATTAGTTTTTGCCCTGTTTCCATCTGGAAAAAATAGTTTACTACTGATGGAATTCTGTGACTTTGGTGAGGAGGCATGGAGATGCGATTCCTACTTGATAAGGAACATTTGGACTCATCTGGCTGCCCGGAAGCAGTGGCTGGCACTTATGAAGGAATGGCCAGTGTAGAAGACACTGACCCAATTGGTTGTCACAAAGTTTAGTTTTGTAGAGGAGCCTATTCAGTAAGCTTTTTGACAGAATTCAAAGTGAACATATAAAAGAGGAACAGCCATTTCGCTGATGAAAGAGGTAGATAATCATGAGTGGAATATTTCTCCAGTTTGACCAGTTATGGCTGTAGACTGGGCAAATATTGATAGATGAGGTGATATCAAAACATGCAGAGTTATACAGTCTGATATAGGAAATTATTGAGCAATGCATCTCAAAGGAAGACTTCCTCCAAGGGTAGACTAAAGAAAATCTCAATCAGCTATATGAGAATGAGAAATCTGAAGTGGCAATAGTAAATGCAAACAAAAGTATGAGGATTCATTGCACTAATGGTGTTCTGTTTTAGGGGTGTGCCCGTTTCTGGAATGCCTGTCAATGTGCTTTTACATAGCTTGTATCGTTCTGTCTGGTTGTCTATACATGATGTTAGAGATGACCGTTTTAGTATCCATTGCTGTGGTTTGAGATGGATTAATGATTGTTTATGGTATGATGTATGTCAGTACACAGGTATTCTGCCAATCACCATGCTGAAACTCACTGTAAGTATCTTGTCCAATGTAAAACTCTGGATAAACTTTCTCTTATTGCCAATTCACTGCACTTGATCTGTACAGCATTTCAGATATTTTGTTCAAGATTCTCACTGGATGTTTTTTCTTTATGCTTTTCCCCCTTGTGTCTAATAACCATCAAGCCTCCTGAATAAGACCCAAGCTCATTTTGCAGTCATTTAGGCAGACATGAGTTTCTTGTTTGTCTCACTGGAATCTCAGAAATGAATACATTTGTTATTATTTGGCCAGACTCCTCCTTATACATGGGGTGGGGGGCTTGTACATCCCAGTAGGTGCCACAATGCCTCCCATACACAAATGAATACGTCCATGTACTAGCTTGATGAAGGCTACCACCAATCAGTGGCATGGTGTGGCACATGTATGCCCCCTGGCATGTGCCCACCTCATTTCTCCTTAGGACTGGTACAATGTGTGACCAGCTTTGCCTACTCCCCCTAACTATTTAGTGGCCTGTGATATAGCTGACTAGTCCCTCTGGGTTAGTTAGTTAGTTTACCAACAAATAAATGCATTAATACCTTTGTACCTTAATAAGTCTTCCACTATTATATTATGTCAGTAGACCCAGCTCTGCAATACTGTAGCCCATTCTGGGAGTCCGAACAGCAGAGCGGCATCAGATTGGCTGTGATTATGTGAAGGACAGTGTTAAGAAGGTAAGAGTTGGTAGATTAATGTACACACACACACACATGGATAAGAAAATGAGAAAAAGGAGAAAGGCGAGAGGGAAGCTGACTAAAATCAAAACAGGTATCATGTAAGATCATTGCAGATGCCTGTGGTTGATAATTTACTTAGAGTTATTTGGATGTATGTTAAACTCAGTAAAATGTGAATAAAGCCATATATTAACATTTTAAAAAGGACAGAAAAAAAATAAAAAAGGAAGGCTTAAAAGGCTTTGGCTATTACTTAATATTTTAGCTTAATGAATCCTTAAATGGAAATGTACACATCCCGCATGGATATTACTGTAATTTAGATCTGTCAAATCCAGCCTGATGACAAAAATCTGTAGTTGAAAAGATTTTGTCCAAAGTCATGACTTCATATGTTAGTTACCTTTTTAATAATAATTTATATTCATGCACATGAGAGATTTGAAATGTCATTATTTTACAAAAGATGTATACAAGTACAGCTACTTGATGTTTTGCAAAATGTATCTTTTATCCACAGCAAGAATTCATACTGCAAAATATGAAATGAATATGCTAGACATTCATCAAAAGGCCCTTTCTAGTCAGACATTTTCCATAGAAAAAGAAGTAACTGCATATAACCTTGAGATGAAAATTTGTATTCTATTCTGTCTTCAGACATATTGCATGCTTTGATTAAGAATTAGATTTCTATGTCAATGATTTTTGCTCTGCATTTAGTGTACACCCTTGGCTTGTGTCAGTGTAATAATTGTATCTATGATCAATACGTTCCCTGTAGTTTTTGTGCTTGGTTGGCTGAATTATTTCATTTGTTTTAATTGCATTACATTACAATTGAATTCATTGAATCATCTGCAAAAAAAAAATGATTTAAGTTATCAGTACTATATGTATGCAGATTTGTATGTATTTGTGTGGTGAGGGGGCTGATCACTGGAGATAGCGGTTAAGAATTTAATACCAACCTCTGCAGTGTAGATGCACTTTCAGTAGGAATATGTCTATCACCTCTCTACTAGCAGGATAAAGATAAAAATATTTTGACAAGAATCAGAGCATGAGAGTGGTTAACAGTGCAAGCTGGGTAGTTTGAAAGATGGGATTGAAGCAAGAAGTTAAAAATATAAAAGGGGTGAGTGCCATAAAGAGTAGTTAAATCTACCTAAGACTTGTTTGATTTTCTTTGACTAAAATCTCTATTTCCCATGCATATTCTTGTGGTTCACTGACATGCGACTAGCTGTTCTGTAGCTAATGCAACATCTGAGATAAATTATTAAACAATACAACTCTAACCAGATATACTACAAGGAGAGTAATATATAAATGAGTTGAGTGAGCTGAGTTTGTCTGTTGGCAGTCTAACACTAAATAGGAAACAGTAATACAAATTATTAAATCAGATTTCAAGTACTTAAATACTATTACAAAATGAGCACTGAAGTTACTGAAATCATGACAGACACCTGGTTAATCAGAACTGTCAAAGTGTGCTACTTTAACTGCTTTCAGAAGAGTTAAAATGAAACTGCTCAGTGCCGAGCTGTAATTATTTTATCAGGGTTAGCATCTTCAACTGCTATTAAATAAACATGCTAAAGTTACTCAATGACTCTTAAACATAAACAAAAGTTGCTATGCTGATAGTCATTAGAGGTGTATATCCCTGAACTTGTCCTTAAATAGGTAGAAAAAAGTTGTTTACATTTGCATATCTGTCCCTAACTCTTCATTAAGAGATAAAGGAAATCCTATAGGAGCTATTCATTAAAAGTGTTTCCTTAGCCTAGATATTGAAAAGGACTTTTCACAAATAAAACTGTTGTGAACATAAATTTTCACATAAAGTAATAATAATTGGAGATAAATTAATGCTATTTCTAATTTAAAATCTAATAATTTTCATAATACCATTTAAAATATAAAAATAATGACTCAGCACAGTTTATCAAACTATTAATGCTTTCAAGAACAAATCTGCTTACTAATAGTTTAATAAACAATGCTTTGTTTTATTTGTTGTATAATTGCAGTGTTACCCTGGATATCAGAGTGAGTCAAGCTTTTAAATGTTTAAACATTGCCATTTGTTGTGAATCAAGCAGGTATGATACACTGTTGCTTAACTAAATTGATATTAAAGTATGGTGGTGAGGAAGGTGTAATGGTTTGAAATGCAGTATCAGTGCTGAACCAAACCATTTAAGAATACTGCCCTTCTAGATGAAAACCTAAAGACACCTTGAATGGCGAGGTCAGGGTCCAAGCAGGGGTCCAATTAATTTTTTTGCCCTTTCTAGTCAAAGACATTTTCTACAGAAAAAAAAGTAGTAGCTGCAAATAACATTGAGCTAAAAATCTGTGTTCTACTTTGTCTTCAGATATATTGCATGCTTCCATCATGTCGATGATTTTTGCTCTGCATTTAGTGTACACACTTGGCTTATGTCAGTTTAATAATTGTATCTATGATAAATACATTCCCTGTAGTTTATATGCTATGTAGGCTGAATTATTTCATTTTTATTGTATTACAATATAATTGAATTCACTGAATCATCTGCAAAAAAAAAAAAAAAAAAAAACGAAACCTTTAAAACTGGCATGTAAATATAAGCAATTACGTTTTAAAAGGTTAGATATGCATAAACAGCCATGTAAGTACTGTACAGAAAATACTGGATTATATCTGACTATACTATTGTTAAGGAAATTGCAACGATTGCTCTTCTTAATTAAATCCTTTACAAATGACTGTACAACAGAGGTAAAATATACATAAAGCTATGTGTATTTATTTGTGTAGGAAGGCATTACATGTTGCCAAAACAGTTATTGGTAGATGAAGTTATTGTTAAGCATATTATTTAATTGTTTCAAAAAATCTAGCTCTGTAAAACTGCTAATGCAATCATTTTATCATTCCTCTTTCTCCTTCTCACTGCATGTTTTTTTTTTTTTTTTACTTAGTCTTGTAACTAAACAGTCTATGTCAGTGTCTGGATGATGCAGTGGTGCAGCAGTAGTGTTGCTGCCTCACAGCAAGAGGATCTCCGGTTTGATTCTTGGCTGGGGTTCCTTCTGTGCAGAGTCTGCATGTCTTGCCTGCATTCGTGTGGGCTTCCTCTGGGTGCTCTGGTTTCCTTCTACATTACAAAGACATATGTCTAAAGGATTTCTCTCCAGGCCTCCTCTGTAAATTGGCTTTGTTCCAAGTCGGACTTTTCCCAGTAAATAAATGTTAAATAAATAAGATAAATAAATTATTATGATAACCGCACTTCTGGTATTTCAAAGTGATAGATTCTAAGTCAGCTATTTAAGCATCAAAGTAACACATGGCTTTATCAGCTCAGACAACACATACAACTTTGAACTTTAAAGGGCGTGTATCTTAAGTGGTGCAATTTAAATAATTTGCTGCACTATCTCTGATAAAGTGTAGGCATTCTGGGTTCTCTGATATGACGGGGCCTAATCTCAAAATGTTTGCTTTGCTTTGCTCTGCAGTGAAGCTGGCTACAGTAAAATCTATAGTGCCTGATGGCAGTCAGTAGATATATCAGCCATGAAATAGAGTTAGAAAATGTAATTAATGATGAAGGCATTAGCTAAAAGTCTATCCTACTAAGTGACAAACTATAACAAGAAGAAAAGGAATAAGCATGGTACTGAAGAAACAGAATTTTCCAGACATACAACAGATCTGGTGGCTTCATTCATTCCTGAGCCTAACTGACCATTTGAAATCTGTGATGTTTCTCAGCACTAGGCCAAGACTTTTCACCAAAATTATCCAATGCACTATTAGGATCACTGTTCAAGAACATCAGATGATTATGAAAGTGTTATAATTAAGGCCTAGAGGCATGGTTAGCGCCAACACTGGTCTACAAGACCACCCATTGGCTTATCTACAATACAGTTTATTTTATCCATATGTGGAGTTGTGTGCTGAGATCGTTGGTGGCTTTCTCTTATGTCCAGCACCTGAAGGTAAGTGACAGTCTTCTGGGTTGGCTAACCAACTGATTTTCAATCTAACTAAAGCTACATCAATTGCCTTTTTACTTCTGGAGAAGGACTGGACAAGTACTCCACACACAACTTATGTTTATGAATCATTTTTTGCTGAAAATACAATATGAATGTAAATGAAGTTGTTGAAGATTTCTGAAAACCCTTACTGAAACACAGTACTGGCATGTGGGAGTATTTCTATTTTGAACAGTTTTAGAAAACTATGTTATACCACATTATTATAGTTATACCACATGTGCTATTAAAATATTATTTACCATGTGATACTATACTGTAGATGTGAATGGAAATAAAACTATGTCTGCTTCATACAGTTCTAAACTTTATTTTTGAGACATTAAGGTTGCAGTTATGACAGAGGGTTTTCACCATTTTTCAGACATTCATTAGATTTACTTTAGCATAAAATCACAGTAAAAGTAAACGTGAAAATTCCACTTTCTACTGTTTAGAATGTTTCTTTGGCTCATTGTTTTCATACAAGGAAAATCATAAAAATGACACTAAAAGAAAAAAAATGGCCTTAGGATAACACTGGAACAGCTAAATGAAAATTGTAAAAAGTCTGTAACGTGCTGGCAGTATCCACCTTCCCACAACTGAGATATTTTGTTCAAGAGTCCTACAGAGCAAAAGTCTCCCCCAAAACAAAACACAAAACTAACTTCTGAGAACAGAATGTCCAGTGAATGAGATGCACCAGAGTATAAGGATCCAACATATTCATAGATCACTGTGCTGATTTTTATCCATTTCTTCTACAGGTGTGACAGCAATGAAGTAACATTTTTATGAAAGCATGGAATAATATGTAATATGTATGTTCTATGAAAATAGTATACAAGAAATCCATGCTTTGAGGTTTTATTAAGTTCTGCTCCATGATTAAATGGTATGATGCACATGGATATAGCTTCATCCATAATATTAGTTTATTCTGACAGACACTACAGTTAAGTGCCTTCAGCTAGCAGGTTCCCTCATACCAGTGTTGTACCATTAGGACAGTAAAGTGGTGTTTTACTTTCCTTTTCTGTTGCTAACTGCTGCTGGTGTTATCTTTTTTATGAAAGAAATATGGGACTATGTGTGCCAACACTATACAGGTAGGGCAGAATTGCAGAACATAAGAGAAAATTAGGGACGCGGTTCAAGTTAGGCTTGCGCATTACAAATATAGAACTGATTTCATGAGGCAAGCAAGAAAACAGCCAGCAATGCACCCTGTATACATTCCTTATACTTACTAAGCAGTGATTCAGAGTGACATGAAGATGTCTCTGGACAGAGCATAACCAGAAATGCCATACCTTAGATCAGCCTTTAGTTTTTATTTAGAAGTAGCCATATGACAAATGCAGCTTATTGTAACCACCATATTATACCCTACAATGTGATCTCAGGATGTAAATATTAATAACTATATATATATATATATATATATATATATATATATATATATATATATATATTATATTTATTTATTGACCTGGAAGATCTGACTAGGACAGTGCCTATATATTATATTTATTTATTGACCTGGAAGATCTGACTAGGACAGTGCCTATTTTCAGCAGAGGCCTAGGGAGAAATGCTCCAGATGCATGTCTTTGGAATGTGGGAGGAAACCCATGCAAATGCATGAAGGACATGCAAACTCCACACAGAAGGCACCCCAACCAAGAATCGAACTGGAGAACCTCTTGCTCTGAGGTAAGTTAACCACTGCACTGTCCAATATAAATAAATATATATATATATATATATATATATATATATATATATATATATATACACACACACACAGAGAATATATATATATATATATACACACACATATATACACACACTGTAACACGGCCCACTCATTTGTGATCCTAGTACTCAAGAAGGATGAATGATCAAAGTCAAGGTCCAACAGAAAATGTATTGTATGAATCTGTTATAAACCAAAGCTACTCAGTAAAAATATTTATTGTATGAATCTACTATAAACCAAAGCTACTCAGTAAAAATATTTATTGTATGAATCTACTATAAACCAAAGCTACTCAGTAAAAATATTTATTGTATGAATCTACTATAAACCAAAGCTACTCAGTAAAAATATTTATTGTATGAATCTACTGTAAACCAAAGCTACTCAGTAAAAATATTTATTGTATGAATCTACTATAAACCAAAGCTACTCAGTAAAAATATTTATTGTATGAATCTACTATAAACCAAAGCTACTCAGTAAAAATATTTATTGTATGAATCTACTATAAACCAAAGCTACTCAGTAAAATATTTATTGTATGAATCTACTATAAACCAAAGCTACTCAGCAAAAATATTTATTGTATGAATCTACTATAAACCAAAGCTACTCAGTAAAAATATTTCTTGTATGAATCTACTATAAACCAAAGCTACTCAGTAAAAATATTTCTTGTATGAATCTACTATAAACCAAAGCTACTCAGTAAAAATATTTCTTGTATGAATCTACTATAAACCAAAGCTACTCAGTAAAAATATTTCTTGTATGAATCTACTATAAACCAAAGCTACTCAGTAAAAATATTTATTGTATGAATCTACTATAAACCAAAGCTACTCAGTAAAATATTTATTGTATGAATCTACTATAAACCAAAGCTACTCAGCAAAAATATTTATTGTATGAATCTACTATAAACCAAAGCTACTCAGTAAAAATATTTCTTGTATGAATCTACTATAAACCAAAGCTACTCAGTAAAAATATTTCTTGTATGAATCTACTATAAACCAAAGCTACTCAGTAAAAATATTTCTTGTATGAATCTACTATAAACCAAAGCTACTCAGTAAAAATATTTCTTGTATGAATCTACTATAAACCAAAGCTACTCAGTAAAAATATTTATTGTATGAATCTACTATAAACCAAAGCTACTCAGTAAAAATATTTATTGTATGAATCTACTATAAAACAAAGCTACTTAGTAAAAGTATTTCTTGTATGAATCTACTATAAACCAAAGCTACTCAGTAAAAATATTTATTGTATGAATCTACTATAAACCAAAGCTACTCAGTAAAAATATTTATTGTATGAATCTACTATAAACCAAAGCTACTCAGTAAAAATATTTATTGTATGAATCTGTTATAAACCAAAGTTACTCAGTAAAAATATTTATTGTATGAAACTACTATAAACAAAGCTACTCAGTAAAAATATTTAAACTTTTTGCACATTCATGTTCCTTTCAGAACTGCAAGTTTTTCCTTACCTTTGCCTGTATTTATTTTCAGTCTTGTTTCTGTATTAATTCACATACAGCAGACCCAAATGAAACTGTTACACCTCCATGTCAGTTCTGGAATATAATTATAGTTTTAGTTACCTGTGAGCTCCTCCAGGTGTCAAGTACAATGACCTAGTTGATAGGCTCCCAACTCTGCATTTGGCAAGTTGAGCCTGACTATGAGTTGGTGCTAGAGGCTATCTCGGGTAAATTGAATATGGCTTGACCAGCTGTTAGAGCTGGGATATATATGCTACACTGCGATCTCCTGATGAAGACAGGGTAACCATAGCAGACAGGCAGCATACTGGGTTGGATAGGTGCCATATAGAGTTCTGTATGAAGACATGCTCTCAAAAGATAGGGACTGTTTCCTGAAAGCCGAGCTTTGAGGGGCCACAGATAAGGCATAATGGAAATTAGCCCTCTGTCCCATACTGTGACAAATATAAAGTCCATGGTATCCAGTCCTCACTCCAGCAAGTGAGAATAAATTGTCATGTTTGGGCATGTATTTGTACTGAACACATGGGGTCAGTGTTAGGCCAGGAGCCAATAAAGCATATGCCCATCACTGAAAGCACCAGGGTATTTTTTGTAGTTTTGAGTAAGTCATACAGGAAAGGACTAAAGCTTATCAAATCCACCCATTTAGGCACATATATTTTCATTCTTTACTTAAAGTTTCAGTTTAGTCATCTTCCATCATTACCAGGATAAAAATGGAAGTGGCTACATGTGTTATTTTACTAGCAGAGTACTCAGGAGTGGCCCACATAAGAAATGCAATGGCAGAGATTATCGGTATATTTTATATATATATATATATATATATATATATATATATATATATATATATACATACAAAAAATAATGGATCTATGCATTTTAAATGTAATCTATGACAAAGAAAAATTAATGCAGGGCATGTCAGAAATGTTTCCATTATTATTGCTAGTAAGATGCGTACGTACATATCTTAATGTACATATAAGCTACAGCTTATGTTTAGCTATTGCTGTTAACCAAAAATAAATAAATAAAATAATAAACCTTGTGTAAAGTTGCAAACCTGAAAGCACAAACCTGGTTTTCTTTTACAAAAATTGGAAGTCGTGTAATATTCCTTTCTAGGAGTTTTGTGCATTCTACTTCAATTAGCACACCTCTGCCCTTGCATGCCCTGTGCACTTATTAATGCTAGCTATGTACAGAGATGACTCAAAATATAATTTGTTGTGACAAGGTAGAGATCAAAGCCGTCTTTCCATATTATTCATCAAATAATATAAAATCATTTCTTTTTTTAAAACATATATCTTTTTTAACACTTTATGGTAAACGTTTAATATGTGTCATCTTTTAATATTAGTCATAAGATGCTGTTTGCATGCTATGTCATGTCAGTGTAGAGACATAGTTACATGCAGTTTACTAGAACTGGTGGTTTAACATGCTGGTTTATACAAAACTCAAAATGATAATGTATATTAACTCACATACAAGTATATGTGAATATATATATATATATGTGTATGTATGTATGTATATACACACACACATTTTTACAGCCGGGTGGCTAGCCCTGCTGCAGTAGTTCATTCTTACCACTCACTCACATGCACACATACCTATGGCCAAGTTAGTGTGTCCAGTTCACCTACTGAAGTGGAACCCCTGTGACTGCAGGGAGGACATGCAGACTCAGCACAGAAGTCACACCAGCTGAGAGTCAAACCGGAGAGGCTCTTGCTGTGAGGCAACAATGCTAACTGCTGCACCACCATGTCCCACACACAGACACACAGTACTTTGTGTCTCCGTAAATACTGATCTTCTGTTAGGAGTGGTGCAAAACAGCATTGGCTAAAAATAAATACACACACACACACACACACACACCTTTTTAATTTTGTTTTGTAGTCTGTTTCAGATAACATGGGTGGTATTCATTGTCTAGGACTTCATGGTTACTTAGCGGTTATCTGCAAAGAGCACTGCTACATGTTTATGCAAATAAGCTAAATGCAGGTTATTCATACTAAATAAGGAAAAGTAAAGGCATTTGGAATAAAACGTACACTTTTAAGCAAAACCATTAAGAATCTAAAGTTAAGTGCTGAGTACATGTGAAGTACTACATGAAAGCCGTAGGCTTCGCATTACTTTGTGTGTATTTGAAATTGCAGATGGGCATGGCTATAGACAGTCTTGCTTGAAAAACAAAAGGCAAAGCTGTGGACTGTACAGCTTTTATTATTAATATATTTAAAAAAAAATAAAGCGGTTTTAAAATGTTTTATATAGGGGTATCTTTAAGTGGATGCCTGTTGGTTACTTTAAAGAACAGAAAGGGAGAGATATTAAAGACTGAAAGAGGGGAGACACAACAAAGCAGGAATCACAAAAGGAAGCCATCAAGAGGGTTGTGCTGGATTGGATCGGAAAGGAGGAACACAATGTTTTTGGTAGGGGATGGACCTCCCTATTTTTTTCAAATATTTTTTATATAAGAGTGTAGTCTTGGAGGAAAATAGGTGAGAGGGTGCAGAAGAGAGGATAAGCAAAGAAGGGCTGAGGAGGTGGCAGCAGGAGTCCCACTCCACAGAGCTCCAAATATTGGCAGCAGGGATCCCACTCCACAGACCTCCAAATATTTCCACTGCCAGATGGTGGTGGGGGTAGAGGCTTGTGTAGTTGCAGTGGTCAGCATCAACTGGGACAGCATGTCATGAACACAATGAAGAGAGACCCTCAAATGGCTGAATCGGTCTGTCAGCCCATCAGCCCATTATCTCCACCAGCGTGTCCTTAGCCAAGACCTGAAGCCCCTGTTCAGTCTGTCTTGCCAAGCTGTCACATGCTGGGGTACTTGCAAGACCTCCCCAGTCCTGTGAGGACATCCTTGGACAGTCAGAGGGTGAGCACTCACTAATCTGGGAGGTACATGCCTGATTGCTCCAGAGGATTTTTGATCTGTAAGAAAAAAATAAAATAAAAAAAAATGAACATATGCAGCCTATGCAGAATTGTTCACATAAATTCTGTACATCCGTGTTAATGGCTGCATAGAGGCTGCTGTACCTACCAGAAGTAAGCCCAAAACTAACTCCAAAAGTAAACCAGCCTGGTGGCATCCCAGATTAAATAGGTTATACAACAAAATGAAGAAAATCATAGTTAAAATCAGAAAGTGTAACTCCCATAGAGATAATAATTCTATCATCAAAGTAAACTGGCAGCTAAGAGAGCTAATTAAGTCCAATAAAGCCAATTTTGAGGTCATGATAGCCTCCCAGGCAAACAACAACTATAAGACATTCCTCCGCTGTGTCAGAAGCCTCAAACATAGCATACAGCAGTATGATGAACTGGTGGTTAATGGTGCCACATTTGTTGAGCAGATTGATATAGCGAACCTGCTAGCTGATAAATTCAGATCCACCCTTACCCCCCAACAATGGTGGCTCATGATATTGGACTACAGGACTGCAGCCCCCCAGCTGTGAACGACAATGGTACAGTCCTACAAATCCTCCATACAAAGTGAATCCGGACTGCTGCCTTTCCAGTCCAGATTCAGGAAGAAGGAAGCAGACTGCTGATTCCCCAGAAGTCTATGTGCTGCTAACTGCATAGAATGGAAGGGGATCGGATTGCAGAGTCTGCAGTCTTGGAACATTGGAAAGAGCCGAGAAACCGGAAGTGTACATTCTGGCACAAACGCAGGATTACCATTTACAGAAGAAAGCTGAAGCTGTGGGTTTACTGTAGGAGAAAGCTATGGATTTTTGTAGGTATGAGAGACTCACCTGTGTGTTTATTGCAGTAGAATGAAGGTATGGGAGACTCAGCTGCGGGTTTACTGCAAGAGAAAGCTGTTACGGATGATTGCAGGTATGGGAGACATGGGATGAAGAAGTGTGTGTGTGTGTGTTCGTATAATGCCCCAGTTGGGTTGTACCAGGTCTAGAGAGATTGCTGGTGGTGGTTAGAGAATACCTCAGGCTTGAATCCTGTACCTTGGGTGTAGGTAACAAGATCCTGAATTCCCTACCCACCACCATTTCTAAACGTTTTGCAGATTTTTGACTCATATTTTGTTCTGTTCCTCATAAAATCTGAGGTTTCTGAGTTTTTAATTCATTAAATAGTTGATGGTGCAGTGGTAGCATTGTTGCCTCACAGCTAGAGGTTCTCTGGTTTGATTCTTGGCTGGGGAGCCTTCTGTGTGGGGTCTGCATATCCTCCATGTGTTTGTGTGGGTTTCCTCCCATGTTACAAAGACAAGTCAGACTTCTGGTTAACAAATGTTACATAAATAAAATTGACAGGCATTTGAATTTCAGACTTCGTATTCTTCAGAAAGTACATAGTAACACAAAACCTTTTATTCTAGCAATTTTCTAAGTTTATAAGATGAATATTTGAAATTTGTCCCTATTTTTGGGACTGTATTCCCCCATTATTGGCATTGTCCAGGTTTTTTGTGCTAAGGTTGAGAGCTATGGTGAGAACTTAATTCACTGAATATGTTTGAGGGCTGTATTTCCCCATTATTGGCTTCATCCAGGTGTTTTGTGCTAAGAGGTTGACCACTATGGTGAGAACTGAATTCACTAAATGGTAGCCATTTAAGTTTCAGTCTTCTTCTCTTTCACAAAACAGCTGATTTGGCATAGTGGTATGTTGTTCTGACTGTTTTGCACAGGGTCCTGGGTTCAAGACTTGACAGTGAAATGCATGGTGGTAACACATCATTTTATTCTAGTAACTTTCCAAGATTATACAAGCAATGTTTAAAATGTGTCCCTGGCTTTTGTTCCTCCCCAATACGTTTTGGCTTTTTCCAGATTTCTTGTGCTGCAAAGTTGAACGATACAGCTGAGTGTCGAGTAGATTTTACAAGGAGCTGAGAGGTGCAGGGGAAGAGAAGTTTAGTGCTGCTTATGCTGAGACTGCTTGAATTAATAGCACAACAGGTAGTGTACTTGCTTTTGATGCAGAAGGCTGTGGGCTCTACTCCTACAGTATGTAGATGCATTGCTGATATTGTACTGTGTTGTAAACGGGGTGGATGCTACCGTCTTGAGAATATCCTCTTTGGTGAAGATACCTAGTACCTATGAACCCATTCATTATTTACCATCCATTCCCTTTTGCAATATTACAAGCTTATAATTTTTTAATGTAATATAGGCAATTTATTCCTCAAGAGCAACAGGCACTTTATTCATAGACAAAACAATGAAATATAAAATTGTTTGCTAGCAGCAACCTCTTCATTAGTTACAGATCTTTTTAATGTGGAATTATTTAGATGACATTTACTTCTGCAGAGATTGTGCATATTTACTGATACTGGTGGACTGTAGAAGTTTGAGTAGACTTTTATGATGGAAATGTTCAAAATTGGGCAGTATTGTCATTATTGGTACATGCATTTTGTTTCTTTGTTTACTGGAAAAATGTTCAAAACAATAAATTTAAAACGCCCTCTAACAGCTGTACTGTATTATACAAGGAATATAATTTAATGCAATCAGGAAAGTGCATCACAGAACACATGTATGTTTTGTGTGCAAGGGGCCTATAATTTGAAAATAGCCCACAGTTAATCTTTATTTGCCACTAGCCAAATACATTTTCTTTGAATGTGGGTTTCAGTGCTGTTTCAATGAACGTGAATTTCAATGGCAGAGAAGTTTTAATGCAAAGTCTGTTTTCATTGTGAGACTGCATTACTTTGTTTAGCAGATGTCTTACTGTTTGTGTTGTAAAATGCAAAATAAAACTTTCAAATGAAGTCCAAATTATCGTAGAAGTAAAGCAGTATGCAAATTAGTGTTTATGGTAAATGGGGTGAAATAGCCAATTAATGGTTCATTGGAATGGCTGCAGGGGGGAGGCTCCATTCGACCATGATTTTGTGATGGGAAAGAGTGGCAAACTCAGACAGCCCCAGCTGAACTACACCTCTCAGCTGTCTAGATTTTCACAGAATGAATAGATTTTTGCTTTTTATTTTTGGTTTGTTCCTCATAAAATTTGTGGTTTTCTGGCAAATCATTTAGGAATTAAGTCACTAAATGACAGACACTGAGTTTCAGACTTCATAACCTTCAGAAAAATGCATGCTAAAGCAAGACCTGTTATTCTGTCAACTGTCTCAGTTTATACAAGAGCAATTTTAAGTACTGTTTATATGTTCCCCCAATATATTTGGCCTTGTCCAGATTTCCTGCATTGACAGGTTGAGAGGTATGTGCAAATAAATTGCTTTATAGAATTAGGCATATCCAAACCTCTCAAATGTCCCTGATTTTGGTTCAAAATGTTGCTCTTCCCCTAATAATCCCTCCGCAAAATGGCAATTTTCGAAGAAAATGTGGAGGGTTTACAATTAATAAATAACTGTAATAATCAGAGTTATAGATTACTTTTATTTCAGAAATGCATGTAGATTCTTTTATTTTGTCAGCTGCTCAAGTTAGCAGTACTAATATTAAAAAAGTTTCCCTTCTTTGACAGGTTTCCAGCTGTATTATGTGACTATTTTATATTTTTGTATCCCATTTTTGGTCCATTTTTCATAAAGTAGTTTTTTTTTAGCAAATTAGTTGCAAATCATTGAAGACTGAAGTTAGAAAATAATGACAGACATTTGAGTTTCAGATTTTATACCCTTCAGAAAATTCATACTAATGCAAGACCTACTATTCTATTATCTTTCTTAGTTTATAAGAGCAATATTTAAACATTGTCCTTATTTTTGGGCCTTTGTCCCACTTCTATGGATGGCTTTGTCCAGATTTCTTGCTCTGAGGTTGAGAGGTATGACAAATGTGTCAGGCCATCGCAGTCAGCCAGAGACATTTCAAATTGTGACATACTTGTTGCACCCCACTCCCCAATGCAGTGACTCTGGATGTGTCCAAGCAAGGCAAGGAGTAGTTATGCAGTGTAAATGTGCAGAGTATCCCCCCATCCAAGGTAAACATAAGTACTGTAGTGGCTTTTCATCTGTCCTTGATTTTGCAGAATGTTCTGGTTTCTGTCATATTTTTGTACTGTTGATTTATGCTTATTATTATTCAGAATGTGCCTGTAGCTGTGTGTTTAAGTACCAGTGCTTTAATGACCATCAGGTAAACTTGTCTGAGATTGTAAGATGCAAGTAAGCTTTAATAAGCATGCTGTTAAAGAATTTCCAACATTGAAAGCTTTTCTGTTGTTACCATGCAGAGAATACTTACATAACTAGATAATGTATTAGCCTTGGGTATTGAAATGCATATGACAGTATTTGTAATTACATTTGTTGGAGACTTGCAGTCATCTTTGCAGGCTTTACCCGTAAACTAAACAGAATGCCAGTCTATCATGTGTGGTCCATAACCTGTACAGTAATCCTTTAAGCAATGTATCTTGAGCTTGTTTCTTGTTTGCTTTTCATTTTTTACTTTGATCATGTTTTCCTCATGAAACAAGTAGATAGTTGTTGTCAGGCAGCAGGTCTTTTTTGGATAAGAAACATTTTTACAAGTGGGGGTATCACAGAGATTGTTACTTTCAGCATGTTACTTGGTACTTTAATAAAGCTGAATATAAATTATAATTAGAACTGCAGTGCAAGGAGAAGTTGTTTGATTTGAGTGCTGCTTGTTTTTCTTATACTTGATTTTGACTAGCATTCCAGTAATGTATTTAAAAAGTAATTCATTTTTTCATGCCTCATGACCTTTTTGTTTCCATCTAGATATTAAGTAAGCTGTCATGCCGTCAATGCATTGAAATATTTTTTTTCTTCTACACTTCATTTTGTCTTGATTGGACTCTCATAAAGACGGTTTGGCACAAAGGGCAGCATATTTAATTAAAGTTACAGTTTTTGTGGTTTTGAGCATAGCTCCTTCCCTTCCCATTGACCCCACCCATTCGGCTGTCTCCTGCAGCCCCCCTTTGATTTGAAGTCACCAGCCACCACTGCCCCCCAGTCACCTACAGCCACCATCCAAGAAATACTTTCAAACACAACTCCTCCAACTATAAATAGAGAGCCTGTCCTGGTTGTGCTTGCTAAGGTCAAGAACATGGCCTGAATGGACCCCAACAATATTCTGGGATGCATCATAAATAGTCTAAAATATGACCTGTCAGGCCCACTGGAATAACTACTTAACTATAGTCTTAAAACAGGCTTCGTACCACAAGAATGGAGGACTGCAATAGTCATCCCTCTTCATCAGTGTGGACCACCAAGAAATCCCAGAAACTGCAGACCCATTAGTCTGACTAGTCTTATAATCAAAGCCATGAAAATGATTAACAAAGATATAGGGGACCTTCAGAGACTGGATCCATCCCAGTTTGGCTTTGTCAAAGGAAGGTCATGTTTACTGAACCTGGTGGACTTCTTGTTGAAGGTCATCAAGGCAATGGATGAGGGTAAAACAGTGCATACCACATACCTTGACCTGGCCAATGCTTTGATACAATACCCAACATGAGCATAGTTAACAAACTTATGGAATTAGGCATAAGCCCCTATATAACATGCTGGGTATCCAGCTGGCTCACAGAGAGGACCTAGGAATTTAGGAATGGTGAATCCACCTCCTCAAAGAAGATAGTTAATAATAGTGGAGTCCCTCAGGCCTCTGTGCTGGGCCTGCTCCTCTTTGACATCTACTCCTCAGAAGTCAAGACCAGTGTATAGGCCTCTGAGTGACCAAGTCTGCAGATGACTGCAAGCTGGGAAGAGTCCTAGAATCCCTCCAAGACACTTGCATCTTACAAGAGGGTCTAACACAGACAAATGACCATCTTAAAACTCAGTGGCAAGAAATGCATTACAGTACCTTTTGAAAAGTCTGCCACTCCAGAAAACCACATAATCAATAAAATGTTCCTAAGAGTTGACCCACTAGTCAGGGATCTGGGAAGACATGTAGACAGTAACCTGGTCTTTGAGCAACATGTATTTATCCAAGGTAGTAATGAAATCCTACTATGTTGCTCAATTATAAGTAAGTATGTGGCATCTAGGTCCAGGAATGTCATTGTACAAGTATAATTATCTTTCCTCAAACCCATCATTGAATATAACGCCCCCTTCAGTATGTACCTGACCAGACACATGCATCAACTTGAAATGTCCAGAAAGGTTCCCTACAAAAAGAGTACAGGGCATAAATCTGTCCTATGCAGATCACCTAGAGGCCCTATCTGTAAACTCAGTCTACAGACTACCGAGAGGTGATCTATGCCTAGCATACAAGGCATCCCTGGACCCCACTCTGATGAACCTTTATGCATATCCACAATACAAACAGTATTGCAACTGTTAGATCTGAAGACTTAAATTTTGATTGTAACATAAATAGGACATGTTGGGAAGACAGATATATATCTCAGGGAATTTCCTTTCTCTGGAACAGACTCCCCAGCCATGTGAAACAAAGTCCATCCCTAACCCTATTTAAGTGAAAGTTAGACCATTAAATGAGACATTGAAAATTAAACCCTGGTCTGGTGCTCACATCTCTGATGTACATAAGCAGTCAGTAAATCATGCTGTAACAATGATCACCCACCATAAAAATATGTAAAACATATAACTTGTAGGACACATTTAGCTAAGCCTATAAAGGCCCTAATAGTAGTTAACCTAGTATACACCTATGAAATGGCAGGGAAAGAAAATGATAAAGGAATGCATAATTAAAATAAGAAAAAGAAAAAAGTGGAGGAGAGACAAAAGAGAAAATTTACGCGAATTCACACATCATGTTACACAGCATTCAGTTTCTTTAAAACAATTTTATTTTTATACTTCTTTGTGAAGTGCATACACAGACTTTGGATGAAATTTATTGGAAGTTCTCATGTGTACTTTGCATTACAGTACATTTCATTTATTTGGTGATTAAAAAACAATATGCAATCATTATTTTTCTTTGTATTAGATGCAAGTGGTGGGTGTTGCTTTAGCTATCCTTTTTGGAGTACCACACCTCAGTGTTGTTTATTCATATTAATGCTGTAGAGCAGCATTTTATTTTTGTGCGTGGGGGTAGAAATGCATATTCCAATGTGTGGGATTACCAACTTTTATTAAATGTAGAGTAGCTTAAGGTGAGAAGTGTGCCAGGTCATGTTAGATGGGCAGAGATTCTTCTTTATGGTAGTGCAAATGGTCATATATATGATTCCTTTTTGTTTTTTCTAAATATATTCAAAATGAGCATATCTGAGCCTATCGTGCAGTTGTGCAGCATGCTAAGGATGATTGAAAAGTGCTGTGGACACCACTGCTGTCCACAGCACATTCACATAAACCCGAGGCTGTGTTCATGAACAGCTGAGAGTGATTTATATGCCTAAGTAGCTGTACACATTTACATATTACTGAAATTCATAGAGATAAATGGAAAAAGGACTAACTTGCATACAAAATGAGTAAACTGGCCTGAATTTATTTGAAATAGTTTATCACCATCATATAAGTTCCTTCCTTCCCTGTGAAAAATTCAACTAAAACTCTTCTCCCAATAACTCATCACTCAAAATGGCAACACAGTTCAACTTTTATTTTATAAATATTATAGCATCTCTAACCAAGGATTCCTCAACATCTAATACCATCCCTGCCCAACAGCCACATATCATCACATCCACTTTCAAACCTGTGCCCACATCCTATATAAAAATAAACCATGCTCTTCTTTAGCCAATGACCTTCCAAGCGAGTACCTAAAAATAGCCAATAGCATCACCTATACTGTCTAAATTCTTATAATTAGGTCAGTCCAGAAATCCCACATTCCATCCCTCTGGAAAAAGTCACACATTATCCCTCTGCACAAAGGAGGAATTTCAAAAGACATTAATAACTTTAGACCAATAACAATCTTATCACTCCTCACCAAAATACTTGAAAAATATATTCAAAAACAATTGCTAGAATATCTCCTGCAGGAGGAACTCTTATCCTTTACAAAATATGGCTTCCATCCTTCCCAGACTACTAGCACTGCCCTTCTAACTTATATAGATGCTGTCAATAAAGCTAAAGATAATGCCAGACTAGTCTCTTTCTTGTTTCTAAACTTGTCTAAAGCCTTTGATGCAGTTTGTCACAGCAAACATCTATTTCAAATGTCCTCACTATGTCTCTTTCAGCCCACCCTTCTGTGGTTCAAAAGCTATCTGTCCATTAGGTATCAGTCAGTAAAATGGCACTCCACAGTATCTCCTTGCCTCCCAGTCACCACCAGTGTACCACAATGCTCAATACTTGGTCACCTCCTCTTTAACATTTTCACCAACACCCTCTACACTTCCACACAACAGGCCACACTAATACACAGATAATTCCACATTAATTTGCACATCTGACAATATGGTACACCTCTAAAAAATTAATCAGGAATCTTTAACAGCCAGTGAAGCATGGCTTTGAAACTCACAACTCATGCTCAACCCCAAAAAAAGAGCAAACTACTACTATTTATCCCCAAATCTCTCTTTCATGAAAAAAACAAAATTTGAAGTCCTCTCTCTCGATAATACAATCATTGAAGTAACTTCTCATAGCAAACTACTAGGAGTGATAGTGGATGATAATCTTACATTCGACCTGCATATACAAAATTGCATAGGAAAAACTCATCAAAAACTAGGGATGCTTTATAGAGCCAAAACCTTTCTCACCAACACAACTAAAACTACACTCACCACTACTTAACTCCTCCCCGCTCTTCTTTATGGCACTCCCATCCTTACTAATCTCCAGGCTTCACAAAAATTAAAACTTGAACAATGCTATTGTGAAGACTGGTAGAGATGAGTGAAGGCTGCCAGCCTAGCCAGATAGAATTGTGCAGATAATTCTATCATTTGTAAATATGAATGTTGAAATACAAGCTTGTCTTTTTAAAGGAAAGAATGTGCTGTGAAATATTGAACTTAAAACAATGTGGCAACATTGCCCTCTGCTATAAAGAAAGCTAAGTCCAGCATTTCTTGTTGGTCCTTTGAAATTAGAATTATTTCATGGCTGTCTTTGATGTTTACAATTCGGCTCCAGCTGGGCTAGATGAAGGCTTCCTGCCTATTGTTTTAAGGCTAAAGTTAATGACCAGAATTTACATATGGAATGTCCTTTATTGCTCTAAGTTTAAAAGAATGTTAATGCAGGTTCTGTCAGCCTGGGAACACCAGGAAAGTGTGAAATGATGTAATGTTTTATCAGAACTGTAGTTTCAATTTAAACAGAGAGAACCAGAGATTATTAAGCATTTTTGTCTTGAACATCCAACTCAGCACTGCCTTATGCTCTCTTTATGTCAGTAGTATGTTAGAACTGATGTTTCTCCTAGAAGTAGCTAGGAATTAGAACGTTTAGACTAAGTGTTTTTCTGTGATGTCAAAACTGTTCTACTGATTTATTTTAAATATTTCTGTGTGATCTCTGAACTCTTGACTAGCACTGACTGTGTAGTAGAAAGTATTGGCTTGTGGTTTTAATTATTTATTATTAAATATTTTAAAACCTTTTAGCTGTGGCTGGCTTGTGTAGAGATAATTTAAGCTCTTTAGAGTACTTGTATTCCTTTGGTAAAATTGTACAAAGCCACTCCTATAGCTTTAGACCTGGGCTATACTATCAATTGGATAATAATATTGCACAGTAATAATTGAACACCCTTTTAAGGGCCTTTGAGTAGTTGATAAGTATTAGCTGAGTGGTGGCGGTAATTACTATTGTATAGTCTGGATAAAAGGGGCACTGCTGGAGAACCTGTGCCAGCCTTCCCCAGAAGTGTCTGTGTGGTTGTGTAAATGCTTATCTCAAAGTGTGTGTGTGTATATCAGCTACTTGGGCAGGGACACGAAGCACTGGATGGACAGAGAGGGTGTTGGAGATTTTAGCTTGCCCAGCTAAGCTGAGATGTGGACCGTATAGCTGTGCTAGCAGGGAGTCTTATTTGGGGACCTGGGGGGCAAGGGAGTGACCATCCCCAGACTGACTGTGATCTTTGTGTGCTCTTAAGGGAAATTGCACTTTGTTGTGTGTATTTGTTATCCTTTCCTCATATATGAGATGCCCTCTCTGGTGTTAGTGGTGAGGATTGAGGCTCCTTGATTGCTGTGCCAGGGCATGGGCATCACAGTTATAACAAAGTTGTTAAATATGCAGTACATACCCCTTTCAGAAGCCAACACTGTATAGCATTGAAAAGCCTTAATTGGTTAGAACTGCCACATCAACTAACATATACACAACTTTTTACCACCTATAAAATTATCCAGCATCCATCTGCCTGTCCAGCAGTAAAAATCATTCTACATAATTATGTTCACAGTTGGTCATTGCAATCCAGTGATCAAGAACTCCAGTTTGTAGACAGACAGGACTTCTTGGTCATTGCAATGCAGTGACCAAGAACTCCTGTCTGTCTACAAACCTAGCAAATCTGCTGGACACTGTATGTACTCATACAAGGTTACTAAGGCATGGAACTCCTTAATTTTATCCATCAGGTCTATACCCTCCCTACATGATTGTCATATACCTTGTATCAATCCTTAACCAATGTTTTTTATATTATTTCTAATTTGCTATAATTATTCAAACTGCAAATGTTTTTTTTTTATTTTTGAAAAGTGTAAAATTATTGTTCTTAAGATGTTTTGCAATAATATGGAACTTTCCCCCTGGGCCTCCACTGAAAATGGGCTTTTACATAGTCAGATTTTCCCAATAATCAAATGTCAGAAGTAAATAAATATAAATAAATTAATTTTAGATTACTCGAATTAGGTGGTAAATGATTATGCAAACCGCAGACTTCTTAAAGCAAGAGAAAAAAACAAAAAATATTAAAATTTAATATGAAACACTTCCAAATGATGTAAAATTAGTGAATAACCCTGAAGAAATGTTCATTTTACTGATATATTATCATGGCTTTAGTGAATAGTGTAAAGATGTCATTTGTAAATAGAAAATTGTTACTGCAGCAATGGAACTGAATAGTGATCACTGAA
This sequence comes from Protopterus annectens, assembly GCF_019279795.1. NCBI lineage: Eukaryota > Metazoa > Chordata > Ceratodontiformes > Protopteridae > Protopterus > Protopterus annectens. The sequence continues at coordinate 634,460,198 of NC_056749.1, forward strand.
AAAAAAAATAATTTCCTTTGGTGTCATTTAATGATTTTCCATACATATTTGTTTTAATTGTGAAATATTAATGAAGTAGCAAGCATATGTTGTAGGTTGAACATACATGTGTCTTTACTTGAAGTCTTCTAAGTGTCTCAGAAGAATGAAAAATGACATTATTATGAACACTTGAAAAAGGTAGCAGCAAGAGAGTGATGAATCTGTTAAAAAAGTGATTGCTTTACTGTTCTGAATGTGTTTGTGATGTTGCAGCTATTAGCATACCACACCTTTACCTATCTGGATTTAGATTCTGCATGTGTATATAATTATTGGGTTTGTTACCTAAATATTTTTAAAGGTGGATGGCAGGCACATTCTGTCATCGTTGCATTGTTTGTCTGATGATTACATCAAAAGGTTTTTGTGTATTACTGTGGGTTTTTTCATGTGCCTTAATGATACAAAACAAAGAATCAAGCCTGAGAAAATATGACTTGAGCTATGAGGAAAATTGCATCCTCATGGCAGCCCTTAGACTATATGGGAAACATCTTTTTGGTAAATGGGCATCCAAACAAGCTGAGAGGACAAAAGCCTGGAATCAAGTTATTGTGGACACTAATGCAGTGGGGGGCAGAAACTGCATATTAACACAGTGCAAGAAGAGGGCAAACAATACAGTAGGATGTGCTAGAAGGAAGGTGAGTCAGAATGCAATTGTCTGCACCGGTACGGTGGGTGTCCAATAATTATGCCATTGACACCAGATGAGAAATATCTCCTCTCCATCCACAGGAATCACAATGGCACAGGAGATAATAGTACTGGAATAATCAGAGGTGGTGTGAGCACTTGCTACTACCAACATCTACAGCAACAAAACTGCTTACAAATGTTGGTTTAAAAACAATAACATATAGTTATATAGAGAATTGAATGCTGACAAGGAATGATTACATTAAACACATGACATTAATTTTAATAAGTGAACCTTCGACATCAGCAGAAAATTGCGATGAAGGCAGTGTGTATGGAAAGTGTCCACATACCTCCTTAATAACCATACAGTAGTGGTAGTGTATGCTGTTTCTTTATTAGTAATGACTGCAATCATATGTTTTAGCATACAGATTTCTTTCCAGGCTTCCCCGTGGTTTTAAGGACCAAGGTCAGTATCAGAAACAAACATTTCCACTATACACATAAATCTGGAGGGTATTAGCAGCAGATCAATTATTGAAGATAAGAATGATAACATAATTATACTGATGAGGCAGCTTAAGGAACATGGCAGGCAGTCCCCAAATTTAATGACATTATCTCACACCCCACAACATATCAGTAACTGCAGGAAGTGAGAATGCATTGTAAAGTCAAGCATATGACATTACACTCATGCATGTACAGGAGGAGAACCCCTGCATCTGTACATGAGTATTGCCAAACCCAGACAACCACATTTAGGATGATGGCAGACATTCGGAGGTAACAGTGTAAAACAGTGACACCTTTACAAATGAGCACCAGGCACAGGAATTTGTTACAGCTACTCTAGGAAACACAGAAAGCATGGACTGCCCATCAGCAGATGTGTTGCGACATTGTTAGGGCTCAGAGCACTGCTGCAGATAATGGAAATGTTCAGAGTCCTCCACGGTATGCATGAGGAGTTCAGCACTGCTTCCAAATGGCACAGTGTAGGGATAATGCCATGATCACATTAATGCATAATATGGTGGCACACAAAGCGACTGTGGCCACCTCCATTTGTACGCTAGTTAGGACTTACCAGACTGAAGCAGGAGTTAGTGTTGAAAGGGGAAGATGGCAGGGTATTGTCCAGAGAGACAGGGGCAGATTACATGAGATTACAAGTGCTTGTCAAGAAAATACTGCAACTAGTCAGGAGAAACAAGCACAGCAGATTTCATGCAAACCACATCAGTGTTCATCTACATCTAGCAGAACTTTTCATTCGTGGTCCTGATCGCTTTCCTGCAGTGCTGTCAGATCAGTGTCTGCAGGATCACATGCATCAAGTAAGTCACAACATCAGACCAACCTCTCTTCAAAATTACTTCCACTGTCATTTAGCCTGTCTTTAGTAGATGTGTATGGCACATTTGACATTGGCCTGTTGTGAAACAAGTGTGACATTTCTGTTACAATATGGTCATCGCAAACCCAAGAAAATGTTTAAGTTGAAGGGGAACAAGCTATTAACAAAAAAGGGGGTGCTTAGGACACTTCTCAACTGTATGCATTTCATTGCTCTAATGGTACTCCTTAAACCACGTGAAACTCTGGAAAGAAATCTATACATCATAACAGTGATTGCAGTCATTAACATCAATGCTGTATGTATTATCATTCTTACAGCTGGCAGTTAAATACAACTTAAAAGTAATACACAAGTTGTTATGGAAACAGAGTAATGAAAAAATTACAGATTAGAATTAATATCCTGCCACATAAACAAACACTGTTGCTACTTCACCCTCACCACTGGACAAATGGTATTTTTTTGAAAAACCACTGAACCTCTTTATTTAATGCTTTCGTCGGTGTTCACCTCTCGACTTCATCAGAATAAATTAAAATCATTAAAGACTTCATTAAGTATAAAACTTACTATATCCAATGATCTCATCTAAAATAATTATAAGCTGGTAGCCCCGTCAATCAAAACTTATCACAGTGCAATTAATACTGGAAATCACAAAAAAACAAAAGCAGGCAAACAAATGAATTGATATCTACAGCTAAAAACATGACATTAGTCTTTAACTCAACCTTGTTATATAAAATACATCACAGATAAACATTTGTGTGTAATTGTAAAAATATAAATGTGTAGTTCTCATGAAAAATATAAAAATGTCAACTTTGAAAATACTAGTTAGCCAAGACAAACCTTGTACCTGAACCAATGCTTAGTGTGGTAACAATCACTACAAATGAAACTCTGACTTGAGTTTCAAGAAGCATGAAATGGCCAAATATCATTCAAACAGTTTTTTTTTTAGAGCATTACCTCTACCGTGTTTAGGAAACCTACATATTTTAACACCATGTTACACTTTAACAGTTGTCATCCTATACATCAGAAAAAAATCTTTGGTCAAAGGTCAGGGTGTTAGATTAGTAAGGATGATAAGTAAATTTACTATGTTTATTCAAGAGATGGACAAATTAAGGACAATACTTGGAAGGAGGGGCTATCCAGCATCATTCATTGATCCAATTTTGGACGAAGTAAGAGAAAAAAGTAGTAGTGGACATTTTTCCCCACTTCTGGGAGTTTTGCAAGACACCTCCCCTATGGGGTTAATGGCTAATTTATCAACGGACACTCAGGAAAGGGGTACTAAACCCTTTTTTGGATGCCATGATTTTTACATTTAACCCTTTGTATTATAAAATTAGGGATGTCCTGTATAACAATTGGACAATATTAACTACGGATGTAGTTTGTAAGTCAAGACTAGGTGACAAGCCCTGTGTAATATACAGAAGAGATTTATGCCTAAAAAAACTCTTGGAAAGTAACCATCCAAGAGAGAGGGATGGACAAATGAAGAAATGTGGACAGTGTCCTTACATAAGAGAATCCAACAGTATTTTTAAAAAGGGTTATGGCAATCTATATCTTCAAAGAAAATGTAATTGTCAAAGTAAATGTTTAGGTATATTGCAATTTGCCAAGTATATGATCAATTTTATATTAGAAAAACAATTAATGGCTTGAACAAGCAGATATATCAACATGTTTACGATATCAGGAAGGGCAATGGGAACAATGCCCTGGCTAAGCATATAATAGAGTTCCCACAGCATCACTTTAAATTTTCTGTTTTACAACAAATTTAAACAGAGGGTAGTAGGGGAGGGCCAGTAGATTTATTCCTTGAGTACAAGGAATTACTCTGGAAGTTAAGATGTAATGCTATAGAAAAACCTGGTTTGAATGATATGTGGTCCATTTCATGCTTCTTGAAACTCAAGTCAGAGTTTCATTTGTAGTGATTGTTACCACAATAAGCATTGGGTCAGGCACAAGGTTTGTATTGGCTAACTAGTATTTTCAAAGTTGACATTTTTTATATTTTGCATGAGAACTACACATTTATATTTTTACAATTACACACAAACGTTTATCTGTGATGTATTTTATATAACAAGGTTGAGTTAAAGACTAATGTCATGTTTTTAGCTTTAGATATCAATTCATTTGTCTGCTTTTTTTTTGTGATTTCCAGTAATAATTGCACTGTGATGAGTTTTGATTGATGGGGCTACCAGCCTATAATTATTTTAGAAGAGATCATTTGATATAGTAAGTTTTATACTTAATGAAGTCTTTAATGATTTTAATTTATTCTGAAGAAGTTGAGAGGCGAACACCGACAAAAGCGCTAAATAAAGAGGTTCAGTGGTTTGACGAGTGCTTCCTTGCTTTATTCAATTCTTTTTCTATTGTATTTAAGTAACTATTTGTGGGAAAAAGTATTGCTGACTACTAAACCCCTTTTCCTTTATATTGCATCTCCCTTTCCTCTGTCTCTCTCGTTTCTTTATATCTTCAGGTGATGCTGCATATCCTTTACAGCCATCGTTCATGACACCAGTAAGAAATCCAAGTGAAGCTGCAGAAGACACCTACAACACATCCCTATCCCAGAAGCATATTGCATTGAGAGGGTCTTTGTCTTTCTAAAGAGCTGTTTTAGTTGCCTAGATGAGTCTAAGGGTGTCCTTCAGTATGACCCAGCTACTGCATGCGGGAAGTTTACCACATGTTGCATTCTACATAATTTGATTCTGCACTGCTCTGGTGGTGAAATGACCCATACTGTCACTGCAGCTCCCAGTTCCAGTCCCAATGCAACAAATGATGACTAGCCGGCAGCAGTAGTAAGGGACTCCATATGGACGGCTCGTACAGGATATATGACTGCATAGGTAAAGAGAGGATTTCAGAACTTTGGATCATGTGATATAATAAGTTTTATACTTAATGAAGTCTTTAATGATTTTAATTTATTCTGATGAAGTTGAGAGGTGAACACCGATGAAAGCGCTAAATAAAGAGGTTCAATGAGTGCTTTCTTGCTTTATTCATTTCTTAGTTTATTGGTGTTTGCAACTTACAATAGAAAAAGAAAAAATATATATATGTTTGCACTCACCAACAAGATTAGCACTGGGTATTCTACCATGCAGGAAGAGGTGGTAGAATGACCTAGTGTGCCAGATATGGGAATCATGTGAACTGCCAGGATGCTGGGCAGAGATGCTGTTGATGCACCCCCATGCATCACACACTGTCTGCAATTGATGGAATGGTAGCCCTTCCTATTGTAGTACTACTGATCCCATGGACCAGAAAGAGCCCTAATTGCAACATGGGTGCAGTGTATTACACAGAGTACCTCAGGGTAACATGCCACCACAAAAAAGGCACACAGCCCTGGCATGATCCTGAATTTTCACCAGGAAATAGATGTACTGATCCAGATGTGCCAAGTGTACATCCAGGAATTGTTAGTGTTCTAGCGGGAAAAGCCTGTGATGTCCCCATTGTGCCCCCAAGTCTGTCTCTGTAAGGTCCCTGTTGCAAGTATAGTGAGAGCTATATATACATTAGTATCCATAGGGATAGGAAGTCCACGGATACCTCCAGCAACCCTAGGAGGTCATACATAGTCAATACAACCATTATAAGATCCCTGTGCACTCTAAACTTCTCAAGTATTTCCTGATTATCAAAGTTATAGTGAGTTATCCTCTGCGTATATCTCCATTTTCTTATGCAGCGAGTGCAGCTGAGTTGTTCCTATTAAATGATTGAAGATGCATTCTTTCAAATGCATCTTTATCAAACCTGAAAGCACGAAAAAGCAAAATAGCGAAACGGCTTATAAGCGAATTCTTTACCTGGGAAAGAAATTGCTTGGCCGCTTCCATTACTTTGCTGTTTTCGTGACTGTAGTATGATCTCGAAGTTGGTATATTTAAGTAGGGGGGTGGGGGCCACAGCTCCCCACATCGGGAGGTTTCGGGGGGCAAAGCCCCCCCCCCACTTTATGTAATGTTTTTCATTTTTTTTGTTTTTCGTGGAACAGCAATTTTTTTCCCTTGGAAAAAAATCGCTATTGTAAGCTTTCACTTACATGGGTTCAATAAATCATCGTTTGCTTCTTTAAGCATTCGATGATTTAACATAGACCCCAGCTGAGAGTAAGCAGTTTTGCCTTGACCAAGACAAGCAGCTCACCTGGAAATAACACAGCTATCAGCAACTGACAGCATTTTCGTGGACTGCAAAGTAGATAGGATTGGTGATCCCCTCCCCTTACATAATGTATCTCTGGTGCATAAAAGAGGAGTAAAATTCACTATGAATCACAAATTGGCAAGAGAACACATCATTAGCATACACTGGCTTACATAGATTCATGGGTTCATATGTAGCTGCCCTTGTGATCCATTTTAAGCCTTGCTAATTTCCCTTTTTGTGCTCTAAATAACCTATCCCATTTGGTTATAGATTGGCCCTGCCTGTCCTGTGGTCGACAGTTATATATCATCCCTGATGAAAATAACTGGGATCATAGCATAGATAATTTGAGGTGACCCACAAATCAGATAAAGCATTTAGAAGCTACATCTGTCCATTAGTAGTACAAGGGGAAGTCCTGGGGCAATTAGTTCTATTTCACATCCATAAATCTAAGTTGCTGTTGAAAATGAGGAGGCACGAACTTTGTTTTATGTGGCTGGGGAATCTTCCATAGCAGCAGTATTCTCTGCAAAATATACCTGTGCCTCTAAACCAATCTGATGATGATGTAGAAAACATTTTGATCCCTAGACCAAGTATTTCTCATATCAGTTAACTTGCTGATGTGCAGTAAATCCACCAGTAATAGGTGGAAATATGCCTTGTATACCAGACACAGGTCACCTCTTAGCAATCTGTAGAAGACTGAATATAGTGACAGGCTTTGAGTCCATCCGTGTAGGTCTTGTTGTTTTGACCTTGTATCCTTTTAGTAAGGTATCTCTGTGAGCATTCCAATTTTTTTCATGAGTCTCGACAAATACATGCCAAAGGGGATATTATAGGCATTATATTCAATAACTGGCCAAATGATGGATAAATAAAGGGGGACAATGACATCCTTATATCTAGACACAATCCCTTTGTTTATAAGCTATGTAATATAGAAGGACTTTCTTTTAGCAATAGACATGTGTTGGTCATAAGTTAGGTCACTGTCCACACAAGTTCCGAAATCCCAAACAACTGGGTCAACTCACATATTGTATATGTGGCAGTTCCCTGGGCTAGATTATTTAAAATTTGGGAGAACTCACAAAGGGACAGAGATCAGGAATAAACCTGTGTGGTTTGGAATCCAGAGGTCCTAGCCCTTCTAGTTTTTTAAAAAAAAGTATTTCTGTTTCCTCCAGGAGGCTTAAAGATAAATCTGTATAGACAGAATCTGAATAGTTAATAGGTAGGATAATCAACTTCTACGCAACCAGTCAGCCCATTTCCAGTTGACACTCCAAATAATACTCAGTAGACAGTTGTATGTTTATCAGTCCTTTATGCATCCAAGCGCTACTTAGTGCTTCAGATAATTACAGAGTTACAGCACAACTTGTATTGTTCAGTAAATGGGAGTGTCTAGGGCTGGTAGCCTATTAAGGTGTGTGGGTATGTGAGAATGGGCCGTAGCCTTTATTCATATTAGTGAAGATTGGCGGTACCAGCCCATCTACTTCCATTGGTTTATCAGTGAGTACACAGATCAAATCAGTATGGTTAAAATGACATCTACAGTGTGACTAACTTTCAAGCGAACAATCTCTAGAAAGTCTGGGGTAGATGACATTTCAAATGATATATTATAGCATATTTGTTTGTGTGTGTTTAGTTTCAATCCATGATTTTGTCATCAGTTATTTATTTGGGACAAAAATTCCAGCAGGATGGCTGAGTAATTTGGGGATTCAATGACTGTTCCTAGCTTGCAGTAATCTGCAAACTTAATCAGCCAGAGCTCTTTGGTGTTGGCTTCATCCCAACTGATCATCAATTGAGCAATTCATCTAGTATCATTCCTCATTAACATCTCATAATGCATTAATTTGCTTATTGTATACCTATATATATATATATATATATATATGTATATATATATATATATATATATATATACATACATACATATATACATATACTGTAAATGTATATTTATGTTAGCACTCATGAAGATAAACATTTTCATTTTTAAAACTATTGAGCAATGAGGTTTATAATGTAAAGTGCTCAACTGCTATCCTATAAACAACAGTACTAATTTAGTATTTAGTACAGGATGAAATGGGAGAGAAATGAACTTTACTGATATTTTTGCAATTTCAATCATTTTCTTATTTTACTTTTTTTTTCTTCATGCAGGGCAATGTACAAAACATCCATTTTTTCTTTAGCTGTGGTAAGAGATGATAATATTTCTAATAATCAAAAATTCTGGTGCTTCATCCAAGTCATAAAGGAGACTTCAAGAAGCTACTCCATTAACTCCTGCCAAAGACTTAGCTTAGAAGTTTATGATTTTATTTATTTGTCATTTGTTAACTGGGTTAGTCCAACTGAGCCAGAGGCCCATTTTCAATGGAGACCCAAGGAGAAAAGCTCCAAAATATCTCAAGAATATCTTAAGTTCCAGACTACACCAGTAGAAATTACATTAGTTCAAGGCTGTACAATTTGAAAAACCGACAATAACATGGAATAAGTATACAAGACAAAAATTGCAAATTATACAGAATAGAGATAGACTTTTGTAAGTAACAGAAGTTTAACTACCTAAGTCAGTCTAGAGTGGAACAAGTTAATAACTATGTTAGCATTACATTATATCGTATACAGACTATCTAGAATAGGCAACATAGCGCAGAACTGATGCTATTTACGTGACACTATGAACAATAAGCAGCTGCAAGCTGTCATCGAATTGATAGAGTTTTGTTTTATATATATTTTTCTTCTCTATTTCCTTATGGGATATAGGTTTTAGGAAAGGAAGAGGGGGTGATTAGGTAGGGTCCTGCCATGGCAGGAGCTTCAGTTTGCAAGGTAGCTTTTTAATTCTTTTTTTAAGCTGTTAGTGGATTTGACATTCTGAATATTTGAGGGGAGTTTGTTCCAGGCTTGTGACGCAGTGTTTTTATAAAGTAGTTTGCCTAGGGTTTTATTAGGTTTGTGTGTATCACAAAGGAGTTGCTCAGAACTGTGAACAGTATGAGAAGGAGTATAGACAGATACTACAGAGTAGAGGGAAGGACAGGATGAGGATTTATTTAGTAAGGATTGAGCGATTTATATAGACAGATACTAGAGAGTAGAGGGAAGGACAGGATGAGGGTTTATTTAGTAAGGATTGGGCGATTTATATAGACAGATACTAGACAGTAGAGGGAAGGACAGGATGAGGGTTTGTTTAGTAAGGATTGAGCGATTTATATAGACAGATACTAGAGAATAGAGGGAAGGACAGGTTGAGGGTTTATTTAGTAAGGACTGAGCAATTTATATAGACAGATACTAGAGAGTAGAGGGAAGGACAGGATGAGGGTTTATTTAGTAAGGATTGAGCGATTTATATAGACAGATACTAGAGAGTAGAGGGAAGGACAGGATGAGGGTTTATTTAGTAAGGATTGCGCGATTTATATAGACAGATACTAGAGTAGAGGGAAGGACAGGATGAGGGTTTATTTTGTAAGGATTGAGCGATTTATATAGACAGATACTAGAGAGTAGAGAGAAGGACAGGGTGAGGGTTTATTTCGTAAGGATTGAGCGATTTATATAGACAGATACTAGAGAGTAGAGGGAAGGACAGGATGAGGGTTTATTTAGTAAGGATTGAGCGATTTATATAGACAGATACTAGAGAGTAGAGGGAAGGACAGGATGAGGGTTTATTTAGTAAGGATTGAGCGATTTATATAGACAGATACTAGAGAGTAGAGGGAAGGACAGGATGAGGGTTTATTTAGTAAGGATTGAGCGATTTATATAGAGAGATACTAGAGAGTAGAGGGAAGGACAGGATGACGGTTTATTTAGTAAGGATTGAGCAATCTATAGCTGGGATAGAAGCAGTAGTTGGAGTTCAAGCTACTGGAGTTGTTTTAGGGCAAGGCAGTGGCGAGATTTGTACTGTAGGTCGCTGGCAAATTTAGCCATTTTGTTATATGTTTGTTCGAATTTGGTTATTAAGGTTGATTGTCAATGTGTAAGTATAGGAGAGGTATAGAGAAGGCAATGTAGGAGAAATGGTTGTGCCAGAGAAGGTTTGGAGTCAGGAGAGAGTATTTTTTTTATTTCTGTAGAGTAGCCCTAATTTTTGATGTATTTTTTAATACAGTGTTGTATATGGAGGTCAAATTTTAATTGGTCATCATTTATGGTGCAGAGGAGCTTAGTGTGTGATTCATCTTTAATAATAGTGTTGTCAAGGGATGAAATGGTGAAGGTGGTCTTATGGCTGAGAGATTTAGGAATGAAGAGAAGGATTTTTTTTTTTTTTTGTTGAGGATGAATTGGTTATCAGTTAGCCATTTTTTGATGGTGAGAGATGCATTTTGTGTAATTGAATGAAGGTGACTGATGTTATCAGAGAAGGAAATAAGACCAGAATTGTCAGGGTATTGTGTAAGGGAGGAGGTGCTACAGGATGAGTGGAGGTTATTAGTAAAGATGTTGAAAAGAAGAGGCCCTAGAATAGAACTTTGGGGACTCCTGTCTGGCTGGATAAAAGATGTGAGCGGATTGTTTGACATCTGACTGACTGTAACCTATTAGAAAAATAGCTTGAGAACCAGAGAATAGTGGAGGTAGAGAGGTTAAGATCAGAAAGTTTTATTAGTAGCTTAGAGTGGGAAACAGTATCGAAAGGTGTAGAGAGGTCAAGGAAAAGACAGGATATACCAGTTGTTTTTTGTCTTTTGTCTAGAAGTGAATTAAATGTGTGCCCAGAATGACTTAGTTAATCCTCTTTCGTTTATCGTAATATTTACATGAAAATGTTTGCCATGATGATATATTTTAATTCGATTTTCATTCATTTTCATGTATGAAGTGTAGTATCATTTTAACATTCCATTTTCCAGCTTTCTTTAAAACTCTCATAAATCAGTACACACACACACAAAATATATCAGGTTTCAAAGGAAACAAGTTTGATACTTTTTAGTAATATTATTTATTTCATCTGATAAATGTTTATTTACATGGGTTAGCTTCAGTGTCCCCTTTACTGTACTGCACTTCTTAGTTGTAAGACTAAGATTGAAAAATTCAAATATTTCAGAAAAAATATATCAATATAATTAGATTTACTCACTCTATAGCCTTAAATGTTTGTATGCCTTCTTGTAAACAATTTTCTAAAATAATTACTTTTTCTGATCAGTAACTATAGGAAATGGATTTTTAAGATTGTTTAAATAATCATCCCATTAAAGGAATTTTGCCTTTTTTCTGCAATAATGTACCACTTGGTCCAGTTTGTGGTAACCATTGATTTAAAAAACGATAACTAGATGAATTAGGAATTTAATTACAGCAGCTTTAATTTTCATCCATGCAGCTGTATTTTTTAGCATTTTAGTGTATTATTTATATTTATATTTGGGCGGCCGCGGTAGTGCAGCAGTTGGCATTGCCACCTCACAGTAAGAGGTTTTCTGGTTCAATTCTCAGCTGGGGTGCCTTCTGTGTGGAGTCTGCATGTCCACCCTGTGGTCGCGTGGGTTTCCTCTGGGTGCTCCAGTTTCCTCCCACATCTCAAAGACATGCTGTAGGTGGATTGGACACTCCAAATTGGCCCTAGGTGTGTGTGTGTGTGTGTGTGTGTGTGTGTGTGTGTGTGTGTGTGTGTGTGTGTGTGTGTGTGTGTGTGTGTGTGTGCGCATGTGCCTTCTGTGGAAGGTTAGGCACCGGGCTGGCACCTCAGCACCATAAAACTCCACTGCCAATCATGAGCGGACGGGTGATCCACTGTGGCGACCCCTAAAAAGACGAAGAAGTGTATTATTTATATTTCTAGCAGATTAATAAAGATATGAATCAGTTAAATTAATATCTCCACTCTTTATATCTCTGTTAATATTTATTTTGCCCAATTTTGTGTGTTTTGCTTTACATAGAAATGATAGCACAGGTAATTTACTTGCCTATTTATTCTATGTATGTTTCAGCACATATGTAATATTTGGATAACATATCATGACATGAATTCTGTTCTGCCTAAATGCACAACCTTATGAACATTGTAAGTATTTATTCAACTGTAAAACTAACTCTGCAGTTAAGGGGTTTAACTCAGTCATGGGTACAATTTGCTGAAATGGATGCTTTGGCTGCATACATAAGTTCAGCTAAGGTAAAATCTGATTCATATTAATTCTCAGTTCTTCTGTAGCTCTGTTTTTCTCAGCCTACCCTATAAGTTAGTGGAGACTCCCCCACACACACAAACTTACACACCTGCCAAGACAGTGTGACTGACACATGTACATACAGGGGCACACAAACACACACATGCACACAGATGGCACACCTCTAGTGCCAGTGTACCCAGCATCCCCATTCTGCACATACATACTCACAGTAATCTGTCATGCAGTTTCACTCACGGTACCCAATCAACTTCTGTCCCTGAACCCACAAATACAGAATGACTGAAATAAATATGTATGCATAAACACAAGCAGGCATATTATCTGCATCAATGTTCTAGTAGGAACAGTCTTCTCTGCTTCATGCTGTGCAGATTTTCTCATAGGAATACTTCAGTAACATAGTGCAGTTAACTGTGCATACCTTTCTGTTTTGTGCACTGCTTTGCATGGACCTTGTATACTATGCTACAAGTGTAAATGGACTAATTTAAACAGGCTGTGCTCCAGAGCAGTATACTAATGACCAGCACCTTTTACTCTTACTGCTCAGTAATGCAAGCACCAGTACTCTCTCTCACACACACACACACACACACACACACACACATTCAAGTTGTATGTATAAAGTATAGCCAATTGTCCATTTACATTTAAAGATTTATGAATATGTACATCGAGTTTCGACCTGGTATAATTCTAAGATATTTCATATGTTGGATAAATTCAGACCTGCTTTGCAGTACTGAATGCATTGGCTCCCTAGGCAGCCACTAGGACATGATGACCAGCTACAGCAGATGCTAGTCCTAATATCTTGGCGAAAGTAATACACCTGTACATCGAAAATGATGGTGTTCAGAAGTTCTGATCATATTGTATATGTTTTTGAATTGTGTTGCAATGTTTAACTTCAGAATTTGCATGCATGAAGACTATTCTAGAATGCTGTCGTTATTAACATGTCACTATGTGGTTATTTGCATGTGATGCATACTGCACTACTTTTCTGCTAGCCTGGTCAAACAGCATGCATCTGTGAATCACCTCCTCCCTGTGCATCACCTCTTAGCACAGTATTTCATGTAATGCACTGCACTGTGTGTTTCTAAATACTCCTTTGTCTTGCTGAGGCAGCAAATAATTATTAGTTTAGTAGAATATTTAAATAATTACAGAAAACAATTTTAGGTTTATAGATTTATACAGATTTATAAGTTAAATTTACCCCCTTGCTTGAACATATACATTTGGTTTTATATACAAACAAATCTGAGGGGAATGTAAGATACTTGTATTTCCTATGGACATTCATTCATTCACTCTATTTATTTATTTTTATTTCCAGTTTGATTACCGGGAAGTCCACTGAGCCCAGGGAGCCCATTTTCAGTGGAGGCCCAAGGAGAAAAGCTCCATGGAACAGATTACAGTAAAGACAGCAGTCCAATAAAAATAAAAGTACAAGTACAAATACATATCAAATAATACAAAGCGTGAGCAATATTGCCTATAGTGGAAAAATGTCACGCAGATACATTTTAACAAATTCACACAGTTAGTCAAAAGCTATTTACAATATTTACAGAGTATGAGAGATTGTATGGGAATTAGCTATTGAAGGTTATAGCCAGCTATAAGGTACCTAGAAACTCAGGAAGATACCCTCCCAGGGGCTTTTATTAAAGAGTTCTAGGTAGGGAGAATGCAGTTACATTTCTATTTGGTGGAGAGGTAGGTGTAAAGCTGAGTTTTGAAGTTGTTTGTGTTTGACATTGACCTTAGTGTGAAAGGGAGAGTGTTCCATTTCTTACCTAAGGAGAGGAGAAGTTGTCCAGCAGGACGTTTAAGTTTGTGGGAGTAACTTAGTTTTGGTGTTCAGATCTGACAGTTTTATTTGGGGTGTATGGGGGAAGGATGTTAGTTAGAGCGGGGCATTTGGCTGGATTAAATATTAGTCTATGTGCTGGTGAGCTGTCGGAAGTCCAGGTAATTTGTGAATTCTAACCAGTTGAGGGATTGGAGGGTAACAGTGATGAGTGGAATGTTTGGCTTTGGTGGCAGATTTAGAAATTTTGTTATAACAGTTTTCAAGTTTGGAAGTGATGGAAGAGGATAGGTTAGTTAGTAGCAGGGCACCGTACAGAAGAGAGGGAAAGGAGGTAAGAGGAGGCCAGAGTCTGCCTGGTAGAAGTAGAGAGGAAGTGGTTGTTCCTGTATAGCATACCTAGTTTTTGGTGGGTTTTCTTTATATATGGCTGAATATGGATGTCGAACTTGAGATGTTCGTCTATAGTTACACTAAGTAGTTTGTCAAAGGGAACGTCTATTGGAGAGTTGCTTTGGCTAAGAACTTGGAAGGAATTTTTACTGAGAGAAAGATTTTGAGATGTGAATAGTAGTACTTTAGATTTGTTAGCATTGAGATAAAGGTGATTTTGGTGCATCCAGATCTCAGTAGTTGAGAAGGCAGTCTGAGTTTTAGATAGGAGTTCAGGGAGGTTAGAGGCAGAGCAGACAAGTGTAGAGTCATCTGCATATTTGATGAATTTGGCATTAGGAATAGCAGAGTGAAAGTTATTGATAAAGATATTAAACAGCATTGGTCCAAGGATGGACCCTTGTTGCATGGGTGGGTAAGAAAGGTGAGGTGCCTTTTTTCCATTTCACAGCCTAAGATCTATCTGACAGATAGCTTGAGAACCACGAAACAGTGTTTTGGGAAAGATTTAGGTTTGAGAGGTGACTTAGAAGGTGCTTATGGGAAACAGTATTAAATCCTTTAGAGAGATCTAGGAGCACTGTGGATACAAAGTTCCCAGAATCTCAGGCTTGATTGACAGTTTCTAAGAATGAGAGTAGAGCTGTTATGGTACTATGTCCTGGTCAGAAGCCATATTGGGTAGGGGTAAGAAGTTTTTTAGTCAGAAAAGGCATAGGTTGGAGGTGGATGCATTTTTCTAGGATTTTGGAAATTGGAGAGAGAAGAGCTATAGGGTGGAAGTTTGAAATGTTAGTGTTTTTGCCTTCCTTCTGGAGAGGAAGAATAAAGGTAGAACACCAGAGTTTAGGGGCATGGAATTCCTTTATGGATCTATTAATTAGGATATTAATTGGGAGAGCTATACTATCGGCAGTAGACTTGAGAAATGAAGAGGGAATGTCATCAGGTGAATTGGAGCAGGGTTTCAGTTTGTATAGAAGTCTTTTTATGCAGTTATTGGAGACAGGTTTAAGCTCAAACATAGGGGAAATTATTTGGAATGAGGTGGAATGTAGGAGAGATGGGTCATTGTTGGGAAAAGTTTTTGTTCGGTCGAATATTCACTCTACAAAGAAAGAGTTGAATAGTAAGGCTAATTCGAGGTCAGAGTTACTTGGGTCCCGACAGGTGTTATTTTTGGAGCCTGGGTTGAGGAGTAAGTTTATGGAGTTCCACAAAAGCCTAGGGTTTTTGGGATGATTGGACTGGAGCTTAGTGTAGTAGGATTTTTTTGTCCTTGAAGATTTGTTTTTTTGCAAAGTTACGGAGCTGTGTATTTTGGAGAAGGATTTCGGGAAGTTTATTCTTTTGGTAAAGCTTCCAGGATTTGTCTCTTTGATGCATAATTTGCTTTGTTTCTTTGGTTAGCCAAGGGACAGTTTTAGTTTTTATTCTTTTTTTCCTTGGTGGAGCAAGGAAGCCACGGGACAGTTATAGTTTTTATTCTTTTTTTCCTTGGTGGAGCTAGGGAGCCAAGGGGTAGTTATAGGTTTTATTCTTTTTTTCCTTGGTGGAGCTGGGGAATTTAGACTGTCTAGGAAAGTAGAATTAAAGTGGTCTATGGCTTTATCGAGTGGAAGAGTTTTTAGAATATTCCAATTCATTTGTTTGAGATAGAGAAGGTTTTGGGATCAAATTTACTAAGGTTGTGGGTCTGAACATATTGATGTTGGTGTGGATGGGAGGTGGTTGCACGGTAAATGAAACCTGGGAGCTGGTAACTAATAGAGTCAGGGATGGTGCCAGAGTTGGTAATTTTAATTGGATGGGTGACTAAGATCCAGTCAAGAGTGGAACCTGGGGGATTTGTTTTATTGGGTCTGGTGATGGAGTGGGTTACTTGAGTAAAGTTAGAGGTTAATGAACAGGGAGGGTATGGGACTGTTGATTTTATTCCAGTCAATATTTACATTGCATAGTATGTAAGTTTCAAGGTGAATTTCATCTGAGGCCCATTGGAGTATGTCTTCAGTGGCTGAGATGTTATTTCCGGGTGGGATATAAAGGGCGATGATACAGAGGCTTTTGTGATTATTCATTTTTAATAGACCAACTGTTAGTTCTGCACTGGCGAATTTAGGAATGGGGTTTGGTAGGGGAGTTAAGGTAAGTAGATTGGAATAGATTAATGCAACATCTCTGTCTGTTTTCTTTGGGTGGTCACATCTAAGAGTGAGAAATCCAGAGGGTAGGATTTCAGAGTCAGAGATCTGGGGTTTGAGCCAAGTTTCAGAGATGGCTGCAATGTCAGGTTGGTTATGACTTAGCCATGCTTGAAACTGATGTGCTTTGTTGTTGAGTCTCTGGGCACTGAGTGTGAAAAATTTAAAAATATTGTAGGGGGATGAAAGGTTAGAGGAAGGGGGAGGGTAATTGTTGTTTGTGGGTGGGTTAGGTCCGGGGTTGGGATGAATGTCTCCAGCTAAAATGAGGTTACTGAAGGAAGTTATTTTAGTGTGTGTTGGTTTGGATATGGAGCTCCTTTGTCTTGCTGAGGCAGCAAATAATGATATTTAAAGAATGACAAACTGCAATAAAAGCTTATCTGAAACCATGCAGTGTTGTTTTGTGATTTATTATGCAACTGCTTGGTAGAAAATTTACCTGAAGATTTAGTATGTGCACTGAGAGGCACTGCCTCATGAAGCTACTATAGTGCCTAGTTTTTGCTTTTAGCCCCCAAATCACACCAGCTATTTTGCCATTAACCCCGTTTGTGCCACACGCTTGTAGTTCAGCTAGAAGGATCTGATATTATGGATATACTCTTTTCCAATTTCTCTGTTGCCAGCATGGTAGATATGGGCATCCTAACGCAATTATCTCATATTCACTAATAACCAGCTAATCCTTTGAGTATATGAAAGAAGTAATTACTCAACTTCACTGGACACAAGACACTTGCATGGAAGCACTCAAAATTACAATCAGGCGTTCAGCAAAACACACACAATACACACACACACGCACACACACATACACACACGCACACACACACACACACACACACACAAAAAACACACACACACAACAAACAACACACACAACACACACACACACACATACACACACACACACACACAACACACACCACACACATACACACACACACACACACACACACACACACACACACACACACACACACACACACACACACACACAAAACACACACACACAACAAACAACACACACACAACACACACACACACACACACACACACACACACACACACACACACACACACACTTCCTAAACCCCAAAGACCACCCAGACACTCAACCCACATCAATTATTCTCAGCAAACCCAAAAGCTCTCTACCGAAACAGCACCAAACATTACACATACAGGCACACTCCATGGAACCTCAAATACAAAGACCATAAGGAAAGCCAACACAAACAACCAATACTCTAGTCATAGGAATCGCCACTGTGAAACATACAGATGCCCCAGTCACCAGGCTGAAACAAATCACAATCGGTGATTATCAGGGGACAGGATCCACCAAGTCACTCACACAGTCATGTGGGTGTAAATGACCTGAGATGTATCTCCTTGGACTATATAAAGAGAGACATTATGGAGCTCTCATACTATTTGCTAAGGGTGGTATGAGCCTAGTATTGACAGCATTCTACTTTCACCAAGGGTGATGCCACTATATGAACATAAGATTGACTTTAATAATTGGCTTAGCTTCTTTGTATCATTAATAGCAAGTATAACATTTGTCAGCGTGGGAGAATATGGTCAACAGACCACATTGCTTTGCCAAGAATAGTCTGCACCTTTCCCCACTGATCTTTCAAATACTGGCTAAAACACTCTCCTCCCTCATAGAGCCTTTTCAGGCAATTCCAAACTGACAAACCTTCAAACTTAGCAAAATCAACGCAAGGGAATCTAAAAGTGCTACTGTTCAATGTCAAGAACCGGAGCAAGAAACTCCATTCTCTTCAAACTCTTCTCTCCATGAAGAATGCAGACATTTGTGCTGCTGTCAAGACATGGTTTAAAGCCACAGAGAACACCTCAGTATTACAGGGGTACAAAGCCTTCCACACATTAAGACCAGCTACTTCACAGGCAGGGACTAAAGGTGGAGGTGTCTCAATCTGCATCAAAACCAACATACCTCAAGGTTGGTCAGATAGGATTATATGGTTGTGCTTCTCACTGTCGAGAGTCCCAAATTATATCCTTACAAGTTATTGAGCACCTCTTTGATCCACAAAATTCATAGCTCACACTTCGACCTACTGGAGACTGTTACCATTCAACTTAATGCCATATTCATGGGGACTTTAAATACCCCACTGTTAATCTGGAATCCTATACGACCCCAAACATGCAGGCCAACAAAATCCTGGACTTTGTAAACACAAACACCCTGGACTATTTAATCCATATGCCCACTGGGGGTGCAAACATATTGGATCTGGTACTCACAATTTTGGAAGACTGCTGCGCCCCCCCCCCCCATAGTGTTTTGTCTGGTAAGGTCAGACCATAAAGTTGTATGATTTGAAACAAGCATTAATTATATGAACGCAGCAAACCCTGTAACAGTTAGGAACTTCTAAGGCAAATTACCTTTTATTTTATTTTATTTATTTTATTTATTTTACATTTGTTGACCGGGATAGTCCGACTGGACACATGTCCGTTTTCAGCGGAGGCCCGGGGAGAAAAGCTCCAATATTACAAAGCATATGATAACAATATATGACAGATATATATGGTAATAGATTATACATTTCATACATAGATGTGAGAGGAGAAAAATAAAGATTACAAATACAATAGTATGTACACTAACAATTGTAGAGAAGAAGATACATAGATACATAGGTGTAAGAAGAGAAAAACAGGATTACAATTACAATAATATGTACACTAACAATTGTAGAGAAGAGGGTGGGATCTTAATGTTATGAGATTCAGGTAGAAAGTAGGTGGCTTTTGCCTTGATGGAAGGTACAAATGAAAAGGACTGGGAGAGTTACTTAGTCTGGATTGGAACACTGGCAAAGCCAGTGGGTTTTGAAGTGGTGGGTGAGACCTTTCTTGAAAGAATAAATGGAGGTGGAATTAGTGAGACTGGGTGGGAGAGAGTTCCATGTTTTACCGACTGTGTTGGAAAACAAAGAGTCCCCTCCTGTGTTATGGGATTTAAGCGTCTGTACCAGTGATCTATGAGATGATCTAAGTCTGTTTTGGTTTATATAAGGGGTGAGTAGTCTACTCAGACCAGGGGTGTTATCTGGTTGAGAGAGTACTTTGTAAGTAACTATGAGTTGTTGCTGTAGGATTAGGTTGGGTAGTTCTAGCCAGTCTAGGTTCTGAAGATTGATACAATGATGGGTTTTGTAGGGTAAGCCAGTTACAAATCTGGCAATATGATTATAACAACAGGAGAGTTTGGATAGTTCCGATTTGTTGGGGTTTGTAAGTATTGGGGAGGCATACAGGAGGGTAGATAGGAGGTGGGTGCGAGCAATGGCAGCTTTTATGCGATGGGAGTCAGAAAGGATTTTATTCTATAGAGGGACCCCAGTTTTTTATTAACAGTCTTAATAGTTTGGCTAATGTGAACATCAAATCTGAGTTTGTTATCAATGGTGACTCCTAGTAGCTTGGTGTAGGTGTCTGGGGAGATGATGGTACTATTGTTGGATTGTATGCTAAAGGGAAAGGTTGGTGTTTTATGGGTGGGATGAAAAAGGAGCATTTTTGTTTTTTTAGGGTTTAGGATAAGTTGGCGTTCGGATAGCCATTTTTCAACTGCAGTGAAACAGTCTTGAGTTTTGGATAGTAGGGAAGCTGGGGATGTATCTGAGCATATTAATGTAGAGTCATCAGCATATTGAATACATGTGGATTCTGGAATGACTTTGTCTAGATCGTTAATAAAGATGGAGAATAGGAGAGGGCCAAGTATGGAGCCCTGGGGTACTCCAATAGTGTTAGGTAGGCAGTCTGAGAGCTTGTTGTACCAGAGCACGGCTTGCTGCCTATCAGAAAGATAGGCATGAAACCAGTCAAGGGTTGAGGTGTCTAGGTAGAGAGTTTTAAGAGTTTCATGCAAGAGTTTGTGGTTGACCATGTCAAAAGCTTTTGATAGGTCCAAGAAGAGAGCTGAAGATATTTTTTTGTCATTCCGGTTTAGATTGATAGTGTTAGTAAATGAGAGGAGAGCAGTAGTAGTGCTGTGTTTTGGCCTGAAGCCATGTTGAGAGTCAGTTAGCAGGTTGTTCTGAGTTAGGTGCTGCATGAGTTTGTGTATACATTTTTCCATTATTTTAGCTAGTGGTGATAGTATGGCTATTGGCCTGTAATTTGAAAGTTCAGTGGAAGGGCCTCCTTTATGGAGTGGAATGACATGGGCGATTTTCCATATGGAGGGGATTGTGGATTCAGTTATGGTGCGATTAATTAAGATAGAGATGGGGTAGGCAATGATATTTGCAGCTTTTTGTAAAAAGACAGCTGGCAGAAGGTCTGCGGCGAGGGTGGTAGGTTTTAATTTCTTTAGTAAGGATTGGATGTATGCAGTAGGGACAGGTTGTAGGTTGAATAGTGGCTTGGTCTTTAGGGTGGAGGCTATTGTTGGGTAATAGGGTACGTTTTGTTGGTTAGCTAAGGATTTTATAACGTCGATGAAGAAGGTGTTAAAGGATGTAGCGACTTCTTCTGGGTTTTTCGTAGTTAGGTTAGCTGGTGTAGGTGTGGAGGACCTACCAGGGTGGAGAAGTTTATTTATTCCTGCCCAAAACTTTTGGGGGTTCTTTTGGTTTGTTTGTTGTAGTTGGAGATAGTAGTTCTTTTTGTCAGATGAGATGTGCTTTTTTGTTTCATTCCTTAGTTGTTGGAATCTATTCCGGTCTAGGGGTGATTTGGTAAAACGCCATTTATTCCATGCTTTATTTCTGGTTTTAATTTTGGTAATAGTGTCTTTTGATAACCATGGTGCTATTTGAGCTTTTGTTTTGATTGAGCATTTGGGGGCGTGTAAATCAAGTATTTTTAGGAATGTAGTGTTAAAATTTGATACTGCCTCATCAAGTGGGAGGTATTTAAGGACTGACCAGTTATAGGATTGGAGCTCATTTCGGAACCTAGTGAGGTCAAAGTGTTTGGTACTCCTAACAGTTCTGAGGACAGGGGGTTTGTGGCTACCTATTTTACTTTTATCATATAAGTGATGAGGTGATCGCTGAGCTCATTTGGTATGGTCCCAGCTTTGTACTTTTCTGGATTATTGTTGGTAAGTATCCAATCTAGGATGCTTTCTTTTTGTTTGGTGCTGCCTGTTCTGGTGGGGGTGGTTATAATTTGCGAAAAGCCGTGGAGATTAATATTAGTTGGGTCAGATTCTGACACACATTGATTCCAGTCAATGTTTACATCCCCCAAGATTATGGTTTCTTGCGGGAGGTTGTTGGTCAGCCAACTTAGAATGTTTTCAAGAGTGTCTGAGTTTTTCCCAGGGGGGATATAGATCACAATGAGGTTAATACTTTTTTCTTTATTTAGTTGTAGTTTTAGAGCTGTTAGCTCTACATTGGGCATTTCGGGTGGTTGAACAGGGTTTGGAATAACATTGAGTGTGTTTTTAAAGAGGACAGCGGTGCCACCTCCTCTTTTTTTGAGGCGATCGGTCCTATAAACGCTGTATCCCGGTGGCAGGATTTCATTGTCTTTAGTTTCTGGTTTGAGCCAGGTTTCGGTGAGGCACATAACGTCAGGGAGGTGGGTTGCTAAGAGAGCATGTAGGTTATGAATTTTGTTGTTTAGGCTTCTAATATTCAGGTGACATATAAGAAGGGAGTCTAGAGGTCTTGGAAATAAGGATGTGTTGTTAGAGGGATCGTTTACTGGTGGTCCTGGATTTGGGTGAATGTCCCCATCTTTGTTAATGTTTTTTCTAAGATACTCGATTAGTTTCATAAGTTTGTGGTGTAGTTTTTCAATGTTGTTGGATTTGGGGTAGATTATGTATAGTCTATATGGATGGTGGTACATAGTAGATGCTGTTTTGATGATAAGGTATTGATTGGGGTCAATGGAATTGAACTTAGTTGTGGGGGTATTGGTTTGGCATTTTGGATAATGAAAACCTGAGTATGACTGGTTTTCATATTTAGTTAGTAGATATAGTGCGATAATCACTGTCAGGCTGAGGGTTACAGTTATTGGGGCTGTTTTCGTGTTCCGGGGTAGGAAGGATTTCATTTTGAAGAATAATTGGCTGCAGGATATGCAGGTACGGGTGTTTTGTTATTGTTTTAAGGGAGAGGGGGGATGGGGAGAGGGTGGAGAAAGATAGTGACCTAGGTGATGTGGGAGGGCGTTGAGAGAGGGGAGGTATGAGCGTTTTGTGTGGCTAGGGCTAATGAAGGGGGTGTGGCTGGGTAAGTATAAATGTAGGACCACTGGGGGCGGGTGGGATATGGGGGCAGGGTGGGGCGCGGAGCGAGCCCGAGCGCAGCGAGGGCGAGCGGAGCGGGGTTAATCCGACGCCACAGTGAGCAAGTACAACAGGTAAAACAGTTGCAAATTGGGGTTAATCCGACTCCACAGTGAGCAAGTACAACAGGTGAAACAGTTGCAAATTGGGGTTAATCCGACTCCACAGTGAGCAAGTACAACAGGTAAAACAGTTGCAAATTTGTATTGTACTTTGCAGTAGGGTTTTACAAGTGTAAAGGAAAGTAACAGCTTTATTGTTAGGACTGGGTCCAAATTCTTTGCTATTCTCA
Source organism: Protopterus annectens (assembly GCF_019279795.1). Lineage (NCBI taxonomy): Eukaryota > Metazoa > Chordata > Ceratodontiformes > Protopteridae > Protopterus > Protopterus annectens. The sequence continues at coordinate 634,483,699 of NC_056749.1, forward strand.
GAGTTAACACTGATTTTCTGAGTAGTTAGGGTAAATGATGCTTTTGCTAGCGTTTTATTTCACTGCTGTGTAGAATAAGTTCACGGCTTTTTAAGGAGATACTGTAAAGCTTAAAACACAAGTAGATTTAGGTGTATAAAGATTATAACCTTGTGTGTAAATGATTTCAGTTCAATAGTATTTGTTCTGGGCTGCTTTCTTCTAGAGCGCGGACTTCAGAGGGTGGCCAGGGGAAGTTAACAGGGCTGCAGGGCAGTACCTTAACAGATGTAGGAAAAACACATTTAGTTTGCTTGGGAAGACTTTCATTACAAAAAACAATGCAGTAAAATATATCAGCTTGCTATATGAGGCACCTTCGCGACTCATTCCATCCTTTTAATAGTCCCAAAAGAATAAAACAACACTAGTCTCCACTAGTGTAACACTATGAGATTAAGGGACACCACGCTGTGATAGATATATCCTTGCGCGTGTTCCTAGCACTGTAACATAGGTTTTAAAAACATAGTCGCTGCTCTAAGTTTAACTCGACTACTACAGCAAAAGGTCAACAATCCTTATATAGTACTTAACAAAGACAGTCTTACAGGCTATTAACTCTTAAACACAGTCGCTATTCTTAGTCGATTCACTTATTATAGCAGAGAGAGTCTACAGTAGTTTTAAGCTGCTAATACATTGAGTGTTCACGCTACCTCTGAGCAGGTAACTGCGTGCGGAGGTTGCGATACACAGTGACAAGGTACAATATCATCAAAATAAAACACTGGGTAACATTGGGAGTATATTTTCCTTTTTACATAAGTTTGGTGTGATTATACATACCCCTAAGAAGTAGAATCCGCTACTTTGGATTCCGACACAGCAGGAAATGTTTGAAAATTGGCGGGCACTTTGGTTTATTAATCCGACTCCACAGTGAGCAAGTACAACAGGTAAAACAGTTGCAAATTGGGGTTAATCCGACTCCACAGTGAGCAAGTACAACAGGTAAAACAGTTGCAAATTGGGGTTAATCCGACTCCACCGTGAGCAAGTACAACAGGTAAAACAGTTGCAAATTTGTATTGTACTTTGCAGTAGGGTTTTACAAGTGTAAAGGAAAGTAACAGCTTTATTGTTAGGACTGGGTCCAAATTCTTTGCTATTCTCAGAGTTAACACTGATTTTCTGAGTAGTTAGGGTAAATGAGGCTTTTGCCAGCGTTTTATTTCACTGCTGTGTAGAATAAGTTCACGGCTTTTTAAGGAGATACTGTAAAGCTTAAAACACAAGTAGATTTAGATGTATAAAGATTATAACCTTGTGTATAAATGATTTCAGTTCAATAGTATTTGTTCTGGGCTGCTTTCTTCTAGAGCGCGGACCTCAGAGGGTGGCCAGGGGAAGTTAACAGGGCTGCAGGGCAGTACCTGAATTTCTCTTTGAGACCAGAGTCAAACTTGTGCTGGAAGCAAAGGAGATCAGAAGTAACGCCAGTGCTGGATATGGCATAGCTGTCCTTCCCTTTACACCTCAAGTGATTACCTGATAAAATTTCAATCCCCTCCAAGCCCAGACAACACAGCTGTCTATGCAGAATTGTACACAGAAATCCTGTACAATCATGTTAATAGATGCATAGACACAGAATGTGCCTACCAGAAATAAGTCCAGAAAATTTTCAAAAAGCAAGCCACACTAATGGAATCCAAAAAATAAACAGATTGTTCAAGAAAAGGTAAAAAGTCACAGCTAAAATTAGGCTCAACAAAAAACTAAGAGGACAAATTAACTCAACCAAAGCCATTTTTAAGGTAATGATAGCCCAAGGAGAGCCACAAGGCTTTCTTTAGCTATGTAAAAAACCTCAAATGCAGTATACAACAATGCATAGAAGTGATTGTTAATGGAGTTACTTACATGGAGATGCATTATATATATAAAAAATCTGCTGTCTCATAAATTCAGCTTCAGTTTTACTCCCGTCTACCAGCAGGCTATCCCCAAGTAATACCATCAAAGATACCCTTCCGACTATCATTAGAGAGCAGATCCTAACTGCACTTTCTAAGGCTAAGAACACTGCATTGATGGGACTCAGTAATATCCCATGATGCCACCTAAATAGCCTAAAGCATTACTTACCAGAAATTCAGAATCACTGTTTGACCATGTCCTCCAGACAGACTTTAAGCCACCTGAATGGAGGACTGCAGTGACCATCACTCTGCACAAGTGTGGTCGATCAGTGGAGCCTGGTAACCACAGACCCATAAGTCTGACTAGTCTCATATGCAAAGCCATGTCAATAATTATCATTGATATGACTAATAATGACATAGAAAACCTTCAGACACTGGTTATGACCCACTTTGGCTTCATCAAAGGCAGATCATGCCTTCTCAACCTTAGAAAAGGTCATCAAGGCAACAGATGAAGGGAAAATGGTGGTGGCTACTGCTTACCTTGTCCTTGCTAAGGCATTTGATGCAATACGCCACTTGAGCACTGTAAACAAACTAATGGACATAGACAGTAACCCCTATATTGTGTGCTGGATAGCCAGCTGACTCTCAGACTTGGGAAGTTAGGATAGGCAAAACCACCTACATAAAGAGGCTGGACCCTAGCAGAATCCTTCTGGGATATATGCTGGGCCCACTGCTTTTTGGCCTTTACTTTTTGGAACTTCCAGCTGGAGTCACACAGAAAACACCAAGCCATGAACTAACCCTCTGTGCAGGAACAGTAGTAGGCAACAGTTTCCACCAAGATGCAAATCCGCTCAGAAACTTTAATATCAATAAAAAAAAAAAAAACACAGTGGCATAAACTACAGTTAAGTGCTGTCATTTCATATAATCAGAAACTTCATCAGTTCTGATTTATCTGGAATAGACTACCAAATTATAATTTAAATTTATATTATATTAAAGCAAGCTATAGTTTAGATATTTTTAAGAACAACTAGGTCACTTATTATGGGTATGACTGTTTTGCTATAATGTCAGGCTAGAAGGACATTATTGGCCATGTCTGAACTATTTACATTTAACTATGTATGTATGTATGTAACAGCTGCCTCTTTAACTCAGTAACACCTATGTGGCATGGATTGTCACACCTCTACCAGCTTACATAGAGATTGTATTCTTTTTTTTTACACCTTTATCGAATTATCACTTGTAACACGGGCATGCTTACCTTTATATAAAAGTAATCTTACTATATTAACAGGTTCACTTTTAAAAATATTAGGTTCTATATCATGTGATCGAATGCTTAGGTGAGCGAACACCTAAACATCGACCACATAATATTGAACCCCACAACAGCGAACACCACCAGGAAATTGAACTGTTGGCCACCAAAAAAAAAAAAGTTTACAGCCAAACTAAGTAGGGGGCTTCAGTCCCCCACACCCCCCTTACTAAATATACCAACTCAGAGATCGCTCTACAGTGGAAAAAAATGGCAAAAAACAGCGAACGGTCAAGGGAAATCTTTCAGTGCGTTAATTTGGCCGTTTGCTGTTTTTTGCCTTAGATATTATGTGACCAAATTTAGGTGTTTGCTTACCTAAGCATTCGACCCTTTAATATAGACCCAAATATTATACTTCTTACATATTGTTATATGTCATATAATCTAAGCAACATTACATAAACTATTCAATTCCTACCTTCTCTGAAACCTCGTTCCTTCTCCAAAACATTTTTCTGCATGTATTGTGTCTGCAATTTCCATTATTTCTATGTAATTTGCTTCTACCTTTTTCTAAATATCCCACTTCCTGTACTTTTATCTCCGTTTCAGTATTCAGTACTACAAGTACAGTTGGTTTAATGTTTGATTTCCAGGTTTTTCATACCTGCTTTTTGGCAGCTGCCAGAATTAAACTTAAGGCCTTACTATGTCTAGATAATTTAGATCCTGTATCACAGCTCAAAAGTTATTTCCTTAGATGAACTTGCTTGCTTGCTCAGTATTCATGACAGAGTACTCTGTAGGGAATTTTTAAACTCATTACATTTCCAAAACACGTGTTCCCAGTTATCTCATTCTTCCCCATCAGACCTCCAACATTTGCCATCTGCCTGAGAAAAAATTCTTTGAAGTCCCCTTGCGATATAAAAGTATATATGCAAACACTTCCAAGCAAAAATCTTAAATCTTCTTGACTCTGTCACATATTTGGAGCCATGTATATGTTCTCCCATTGTTTCTTTGTGAATCGCATTTCTAATTTCTCTTGTCAATATTTTCTGACCTCTTCTAATTGATCCCTATAGTTATCATGCAATACTTTATATGCCCTTCTAATTATCCTTTTTTTGACAGCAGCTTCTGTTCTAGATCTGTTAAAAACTCAACTAGTGCAGTTCTTTCATTTAAGATTCTCTTATCCATTTCTCTTTGCCTATACTCTGATATCAATACCTAATCAGGGAGTCAATCACTAACCTGGAATCCAAATGTTATGACTTTTTCGCATTCTTTTGCCTTTACTTCTTTCACTATTTGTTCCTAAATACCTTGATTCCTTTCTAGCTTACCCTAGTAAATTACAGTTTCATCTTTTCTGTCATCTGTACCCCTAATTGCAGTCATCCCTATAGGCAGAATCTCCTTTCTCCATTCCCCTGTTGGCTTGGTTCTTAGTACTTTATGAATATAACATTCTGTATGACTATATTTATTCTGCTTAAGGATCTGCATGCAAAATCCCATTCTTACCTCATTTCTTGAACTGCCCCCTTGCTTCATCATCATGCCTATCCACTTTGAATTGTAGCTTTCTGCTTATGTTATATATAAGACCCTTAACTGTTTAACTCTAAAATATCCCTTCAAATCATATCATCCTAAAACTCCTTGCTCTGTTGTGAATATCAACTTATCACACTCGACTCTTCCTTTCTTTCCATCCTAAATAAAATCCTTTATTGATTACTGTCCACGGCTTCTCCTATAGTTGATAAAAATATGCCTGACCTGTGTATAAAACTAAAAGGACTAAATTATTTTTACTGCTTGTATCTTGCTAACAACATCCATAAGCAAGAGCTTCCAGTTTCTCAGTTTTTGTTTTTTTCTTTTGTTTATTCTGTCCCCATATACCCTGAGCTGCCATACCGAATCCTTTTTAATTCATACACCCAAATACTTCATTTTATCATAAATCCACAGCTTGCATTCTTGAACATTTTCTGAAAAATAAACTCAAAAAGCATTAAGATAAACAAATGTAAATATTTTGTTTACAGTAAAAGCTATTAAAACTGTGCAAATAGCAATGTTATCAGTAAGACGTAGTCTTTGCAGTGCTAATAATTTAAATATTCACAGCCTTTCCATAAGTAATGCACACAAACCCTAAACTATAATTTTTGCTAAACTTTTAACAAGCAACTTTTCATATCATTGAAACTTTACAACCCATATACAGTTAGAGCATTTTTGTTAACCAGACATAAGCTTTCGCATGACAATAAGAAATTCCTTTATTAGTGCTTGCTTATTGAGATATTTACAGAAATTTGAAAGCATATGCTTAATTAGCAATATATAGCACTAAACATCTGTCAAGACATACAACTTACAGTGCAAATATCAAAAATGGTTTTATTCAAGAACATCTAAGGTTTTGCCTGATGTCATGCAGCAGTTTGCAAGTCATTTGTTTTTTGAACTATTAAGTACATATGGAAATATGGTTTATTTCAATATTCACTACTACAAGTATAGTTGGTTTAACTTTTTATTTCCAGTTTCTAATAGTTTAGGAGAAAGAAATTGCTGTCTAAGAGTAGAAAGGAACGGTTTCAACACTAGAAATACTCCCAACTCAACTTAAACAAGTAAATAAGACTCCTAGTGAAGTCCTCCAAAGCTAACTATGAATCCAGGTTAGCTTTCCTAAGTAAGGATAACCACAAGGCGTTCTTTAGTTACATCCGTAACCTCACAGGTAAGACCCAGATTTGCACTGAACTCATAGTTAATGGATATAGCAAACTTGCAGTGTGACAGATGCAGTGAAAACTTCACTCCCCTGCCCCCGCCATATATATCCAAAGTATCCCTAACACCTGTTCCCCACCTAGCATCTCCGAGGAGCAGACATTAAATGCCCTCTCCAAGGCTAAAAACACAGCATCTATTGGACCAGACAACATCCCGGGCTGTGTTTTACATGGGTTAAAACAGGAATTAGCATCCGCACTGGGCATGCCTTTCAATCACAGCCTAAGCACTGACTTTGTCCCAGTGGAATGGAAGACAGCTATTGTCATCCCTATGCACAAAGGTGGTGCATCCCCATACCCTGAGAACTATAGACCCATTAGTCTGAGCAGCCTTATCTGCAAGGCCATGGAAGGAATCATCATGGACCTTATTAACAAAGATATAGCAAATCTCCAATCACTCGACCCCACCCAGTTTGGCTTTGGCATGGGGAGATCATGCCTGCTAAACTTGGTGGACTTCTTCAAGAAAGTCACCAAAGCCCTAGACAAGGGCAAATCTGTACATATGGCCTACCTAGACTTAGCCAAGGTCTTTGACACAATCCCCCACTCAGACACCATTGATAAACTCACCCAGCTGGCTATCAACCCATATATTGTCAGGTGGGTTGCAAACTGGCTCACTGATAGAATTCATACGGTCAAAATAAGGGAATCCACCTTCTCCAGCAGACCAGTAACCAGTGGTGTTCCACAGGGATCTGTTCTGGGACCCCCACTACTTGGAATCTACTTCTCAAAATTGCAGGCTAAAACTAAAGGACTATGGCTGACAAAGTTTGTGATGACTGCAAACTGGGATCAATCATTGAAACCCCTAGTGATGTCAACATGCTGCAAGATGGTCTTACACAAACAAATGACTGGTGCCAAAGTCATTATCTTTAACTTAATGCAAAAAAAAATACATTATCATCCCCTTCAGCAAATGTGATGTTCCTGCAAACTACCACATCAATAGCAATACCTTAAGCACACAGTCAGTGATGAGAGATCTGGGCATACTGGTTGACAGCAACCTTAACTTCAATTGCCATGTCTCTACAGTGGCAAGAAGGCCATTTTATATTGCTCATCTGATATTTAAAGGCATTTTCTCCAGGAAAAAAGAGGTTATAACTCCTGCATACTCTTTCCTCATCAGGCCAATAATAAAGTACAATGCTCCCTTTATGTTCCTTTCTAAACACCTGCAGCAATTGGAGAGACCACAAAGGTTCCTTACAAAGAAAATGCAGGGTCTTCAAGATCTGTTTTATGCAGACAGACTGAAATCATTGTCGCTTTACTCTGTGTAGTACAGACTGCTCAGAGACAGCCTATGCCTTGCATATAGGGCAATCTCTGATCCAGATTTAATGAAAATGTTGAATATTTGCAAGTCAAATGGCATATGGGTCACTCGCTCAAAAGTCCTTAACCTGGTATATGACATCAACAGAACTTGCTGGAGAGGCAGATTTGTCTCACAGATGTTGTCCCACCTTTGAAACAAGCTTCTTATTCATATTAAGCAAAGCCCCTCATGGCCCTATTTAAGTGTAATTTGGACAATTGGTTGGGTAACCAAAAATTAAACCTGGAGGGGTACTACCTATGTCACAACTGGACAGAGGCAATAGGTGCTGCTTTTAGTGTCTGATTGAATCAGGCAACCATGGGAACGTGGTTTGAACTTGGCTAGGCCTGTATGGGCCCCGGGGCCATTACTCCTAGTGCCTTCTATGATCCTATGATTTTCATAATTACTAACATGAGTAGCCCTATCTCAGATATAGTGCAATATAAGTGGACATCCCCAATGAATTCCCCTGTCTACCACCATGGCATATCACACCATACCCCTCAATAGCATGTAGGGCTCTCAGTTATGAAAATATGAACACAAATATGAAAAATAAGTTATTAATTTCCCTTCTGCAGCACATCCTAGTGTAATTTTGTTAACAACTCCTTGCACTTTCTTATACTGCCTATTACTAAAAGGGTCTGGACACCATAAGGAGCTATGAGTGTTAACTGGAAATGGACAAAAAGGCATTTTAGGTATGAATGAGTTAAACTGATTTATATATGTATTTCCTAAACTAATGGGATATGCTGCAGTTGGGAGACATACTTTACTATACAACATTGGAAATATAACTGAATATATTCTGCAGGAACAGTTTCTGGTGACTAGGGACTATTAAAAGACTACACCTCTAAACTGGTATGAGATCATAGGTAAGTACTAGGCAATCCATATATATTCAAAATTTCCCTCTAGCATCAAGGAAAGCAAGACAACATTGACCAAGAGAGAATTTAGGCTGCCCATCCAGTTACCTTGGGTTACCTTGGAGATTACAAGGGTGATAACTCTGCTTGACATGTGGAAGCTTGTGCCAGAGGTGAGGGATACATTGGGATGTGAAGCTATCATACTTTTGTGTCTTATTTATTTGCTGATGAAGGTTTAGTTCCTTTAACCAAGTATTTGATGTACCATTAGTTCTGTGAAGGAATAAAAGATCAAGTAAAGTTGGATCTTTCGTGGCATGAAAGGCTAGACATAGATCTATAGGAATTTGGTTGTAAGAGACTAAATACAGAGAAAGGACTGCCAGTCTTTCCTAATATACTCAGATTTTTGATGCCACTTATCCTTTTAGTTGTGAATGTCTGAGGTCTCTCCATTTGTGTGATATGACTAGATGACTACATGCCAAAAGGCTCATTATATTCAATAATGGCGCTGATAATATATGAATAAAGGGGGATCAAGACTTCTTTGTATATAGTGGAAATGCCTTTGGAAATTAGATGGACCAGATAAAAGGCTTTCTGAACTACTGTGGAGACATGATGGTCAAACGATAAGGAATTATCAACAGGGGTACCCAGATCCCTTACAATAGTGTCTGATTGGAGGGGTGCATCTACTATACAGTAAGTGAAACTGTTTTGTTTACTAAATGAACTATGCTGCATTTCATTTTACATTTAACTTGAGACCATTGTCCTTGCAGTAACTGTTAACATGGTGTAACCAGTGTTGGAACAGTTGTGAGTCAGGTGAAGATTGAATAACAACACCAAGATTACAGTAACTTGCAAACTTGTTTAATCTTAGGCCAGAAATGCTGAACTGAAGGTCTGAGAAATATATGCCAAACAGGAGGGGGCCCAAACCTGAGTCCTGCGATATACCACTGGTAACTATTTTGCTTTCAGAATTGGCACCTACTACTCTAACCATATGGATTCTGTCAGACAACCAGTTAGCTATCCATAGCATAATATAAAAATGTATGTGTGGATTTACAAGTCTATTAAAAATGTTTCCATGGGGAATAAGTGTCAAAAGCCTTGGCCATGTCTAAATATGCTGTATGTGATGCATAACCACTATCCCCTGATTCAGTTACTTTTTCAAATAAATTACTAAGGTTAAAGAACCAGGGCCTTCCTTTTTTTTAAATTTCTCCCAAGTCTTTTGGGTTTCTAATACTATGGCAGGAATGGACCCCATTCCTAAGTCAAAGTACAATTAAAGTTCATAAAATTAGTATTGTTTCAATCTTTGATGTCAGCCAAAAGTGCCCTTCACAGCACTTCCTTTGGTAAAGCCAAAATGATGACCATCCAGGGTTGAGAGATTTTCTATGTCTAGATGAATGAAGTCTGAGAATGTTCCCAAACGCTTTACATGTGACAAATGGGTCTATAGTTATCAGGGTCAGTATTTGGGCCACCCTTGTGTAATGGCATTAAAGTGAAGTGAGAGGCTTAGATTAAGGAGTTTAGGTAAGAACTTAAAAGGGGAATATATCATGCACTGAATTGTGTGTGCCTAGTAATGGAGACATAAGGAGAAGTAAGAAGTGCTAATATATGAAAAATATTATAGAGTTTCATCTGCTTACCATCAGAAAAAGATATGACAAGGACATTGGACACTCCTTTGTGCAATGGAGCTGATGGCATGTTGAATTTCAGTAGTGCTTCACCATTAATCCTTCTGTATATTTTTATCTCATTATAATAGAATAGCAGAATTAGATTGGGAACATGTCATGTCATTGAATGCAATTTCAGCTAAAGCAAAAATAGTGAGTGATCACCTAAGTTACTTTTGCTGGGAGTGGAGATTTTTTTTATCCGCTGTTATGCAACCTTGGAATTGTTATATACAAGTTTGGGGGATGTGGTACAGGGGGGAAAAACAAAATTGTTGAGTTGTTCACCAAAGGTGGTGTCATCAAAAGATTTTCATTTTTTTTCCTTCACCAAAATGACCTTTGATGACTCGGCTTGAATCCAATCAGATTCCTAGCAGGTTGCACATTGTTTAGTCTGCATACTGATACTTCATTCATAATAGCTGATGCAGAAATGCTCATCTGCTGTATGAGTTTATTTATGTTCCTATGTCTGTTTTCTCAACAAGTATCAATGGCTCTCATTCTTATATCTAACAAGTAGAAGCAGCAACTTATATGGATTTAACTGATATCTACAGATGAACAAACATAAACTGAGGTTTTTGGGATTTTGTTAGACACCAGAGACTATATGTTGTTTAATTTTGAAAGATGCTAGTGGCATTACAAATGAGTTAGCATTCAGAGCCTTAGGTATTCGCTGGTAAGATTCAAACTGTTATGTGACATGGAAGCTTACAGAGAAATGATTAGCAATTGGCTGAGGAGAATAGCTATAGTATGAAATGGGAGTGTTACAATTCCTGAAAGTCCTGCTTGATGTTGGCCTTGTATGATTTTGATTTATGACAATTTTGTAAAGTAATGGGATTTGTAAGAGGCTCTTGCCTTTTTTCCATTTGGGAAGTAGCTACATTTTTTACCAGTTCATTTTTCCATAGTTTATAACTGAAGAGCAAAGCTTTAGAGATACGTTATGTTCAATCTTCAGTGCTCTACATACAAGTTTAGTATCCATAAGAAGAGTCTTCATGGAATTCATGGCTCATATGATATGGCTTAAATCTTTCAAGATCTGCATAGTTATCCAACACTGATTTAAATTCAGTAACATCACTAATAACTCGTGATAATTTGTACCATTGTTTGGCAATTCATTCTGACAATTATCTGTTTGTGTAGACATCTAGTAGTAACCACATGTAGATACAATATGTAGTTTTGAGAACTATGACTCAACAGTGATTAACTGTCTCCCAGGTGTGTCTTCTTATTCTTTTTATGACTGAGTGTAACCCAAGTGAGAGCAACCTGTTTCCTTAGAGACAATCTTTAAAAAAAAAAAAAAAAAAAAAAAAAACTTTATGGCCAAATACCTACTTAATTATTTATTTTTTTCTATTCATTCACTGAATATAGACAAAAGGAGTAGGTGGATATGGGGCAAGATAAAAACTGCAAGCAAAGGAAACAAGACCTCTGTTACCCTTTTAGAAATGGTTCATAGTGTTAAATATGTGATGTCTGTACTGTTTATAAAATATACACAGTGTGGTATTTAAAAACTAAGATCCTTCTTGACATTAACCCCATATCCTGATAAAAGGTCACTGGTTAAATATGGAAGTCTTTAATAGCATATGGGTAATGTTGGTAAATGGAACAACAGAATTGTTAGCAGATTTGCTGCAAATTATCAGCAAATAATTGGGTATTGATGTCACCAATATCATAAATGGGATGATGAGGGATGTACCTAAAGATAGTCTCCAAACCTGGCAATACTGTTTGATACCATGGCCTGAAATCAGTGGTGTTTTAAACAGTCGGTACTCCAAATAGAATGAAAATGATTGATGCTAAAATTCTGTAAATGGTAAATATAGTTAGTGAGAGATATGTTATCAACAACTTTAGTTAAATCTAAATAAATTGCATGCACAGCAATAGCCAGATTCACATCTTCAAGTCCAGAGTACAGAAAAAGGATAAACTGGAGACACAACAATATCAGGCTAGGAAACCACAATGAGCAGTATCAATGTCTTCCACAAGATCTGAAAAAATTAATTTTTATAGCTTCTCAGTGTTCCCACAACACAGCTTATGATTATCAGTAGATAATTCACAGGATTCACTATATCACCACCCTTGAAAAATTGATACAAGATTGGTCATTCTCCAGTTTAATGGGACACACAAACACATGCATACAGTGATGATAAAGGCTAGAAAAACTGGCCAATATTCTTCAACTTTACAAACAAACAATTTTTTTGAGTTGTTAGTCATTAATTTAGCATAAAATAACTTTCCTGTCAACAAAAGAAAGATACGCTGATGTTTTTTCATATTAAGCTTTTTATACAAATGGACTTAGTTAATTGGCTGCTTTACATAAGCAAAATTTATTTCTGCAAGAATCCTCACTTTTAGTGCATCTCTTCTTGATAGTAGAATTAATCTAATTTCAAGGTATATAAGCTTCTCAAAGTTTGTAAGGTTTAATCAAAATATTAAAATATACTTTCACATGACACTTCTTTGTAAGCTTGTTTTCTTAAAGATTTCATTGTGGTGTTATAGTTCCCTTCATAAAACTTTCGGTCACCCTAAATAATTGATGTAATTAATATTGATGCAATTTATATAAAAATAATTAAACTTTTACTGCCTTGTGGTCAGAATTAATGATAAAGTGGACTGACACTGAACAGTCTGATGTTAGGATGAGGTAACACCATTTATAGAACATTAAAAGTCCATAGCAGTGATTTGAATCTTGTACAGACTAAATTGAGATGCACATAAGCATAAATTGGATCTTCTATAGTAACACCAATCACTGTGTCATCTGTGGAAGTTGATTAGTTTCTGTTTGTAATATGTCAACATTCATGATGCTGAGGAGATATTTGTCAAGACTAGCTGCTTTCCAGCCTCACAAGCATATATATTGGGCTTAGCCTTGTGTCTCTTTGTATCATGCAGGGTGAAGCATTGGAGGTCATTCAACCCTACACGTGCAACAACCAGGTCATATACATAATTGGAATGAAGAGATCTAAAAGCTTTGGCAGCACTGTAAATTCTGGGACTTAAGAGACACATAACCATCATGCTATCTGGAGAGTGGCATGACATTATATCTAACTGCTGAGTCATCTGTAGTGTGCCAATTAGTCTAACTGCTGAGTCATCTATGACAAGGGCTGTTTCATTACTCTGCATATTTGTACACATTTTATTATACTGCTTTAGGGGCTGCTGCTTGTTGTAGAAGCAGTAATATTTTGGTGGAAAGGTAATCTGAACTGCTGATGTCTAAGGTACATTATTAAGTTTCTAGGAAGCCTAGAAAACTTTAGAAGATTTTTGGTACCTTTGCTTATATAAGTTTGGTGTTAGAGGTGTGATGTGCTGATATAGTTGTGTAGCAAGTACTGAAAACCTGGGAAGTTAACGGATATAACAGGTTTGCATAAAGTTCAAATTGTAGATCAATATATGTGTATATACCTTTAAGAAGCTGTCTAAGGGCTTGCACAAGTGTATAAATACTGAGCACGTGCAAGCTAGACTACCATTTTGTAGTTAGCTGTTGAGATGTAAGCAAGTATGTATGTAAGCTCTGTCTGTTAACTGGTTTGTTCATATGTTTTGATCCTGCTATCCATCCTGTATTAAAGCATCTGAATGAAACCCCAAGCCTTCTTGTTATATCTGTCAGAGATGAACAAGTGATACATATATATATATATATATATATATATATATATATATATATATCTATACCCCTCACAAATGGATTCTGCATCTGGTAACAGTAAAGAGTTTTGTGTAAGCATGAAGCAATGCCTATGCTGAGTTTTCTGTAAGCATGATAGAGTTCCTTCACTGTGTCAAGGTTCCTGTTGAGAGTATGCAGATGGAATAAGAGGAAATGATAGAATGTGGACTAATGGTGTCTGTACGTCAGAGGGGTGGATAATAGGAGATGGATACAATGCTAGCTATGATACAGCAATAACAGCTTAGATGATTAGCCAACAGTTACAAGATGTAGCAATGGTAATTTAATGTAATACAGAACAGTATCACAGTCAAAGTGAAAACAGACAACCAGTAACAGCATTCTGCATTTATAGTACTGTATGTCACGCACACATACCAGAATTATAGGCATTTTGTAAGCTGCAGATATAGGACAAAAACACAATTTATCATGTTCAGTATCTGGCTACTTCTGACTAAAATTGTGCTTGTGAGTGGAATAGATATTCAGCCAGTAATATATTTCTTGTTCATCTTTGTGCACAGTCTTCTTGTTAGCATGAGAAACTGATGATATATATATATATATATATATATATATATATATATATATATATATATATATATATATATATTTTTTTTTTTGCATTTGATAACTGGGGTAGAGCACTGATCCACAAGGACCTTTTGGGGGATGTACCTGGGAATAATATTGGGTTAACTGACTTGGTCTGAATCACACAGTATGCAAATGAAGGCTGAGAGAATCAAACCCAGGAGTGCAGTATAAAGCTCATCAACATCTCATAGCCATAATCATTTGTACTAACTGCCTGATCTGCCAGATGTTTGTGTGTGGATAGGATGGTCAGACCACTTGATATTCAGATCTTCTAGTACACTAAACTCACACTGAATATCTGTGGATAGCTATTATAGAGAATTTTCTACTTACAGTAAGTAACATTTAAGTGGAATATAAAAATGGATAGTCTTGATTCTTTTGTTTTTTTGTAAAGAAAACTTTCATAAAGACTAGAATGGATTTCCAGTCTGTAATGCTGGGAAGGTTCTTTAGTTCACGAAATAGGTAAGGATATTTTTCTAGAGAATTGAGAGACTGCAAGAATCTTTAGGAGAGCTAAATGGAAAATATGGAAATTCCATGGAAAAATTTCTGAACTGAGGATATCAGGCTTCAACCATGTTTCTGAAATGTCAGTAATGTCTTGGATGTACGTGAGTAACATTGTTACATAAGCAGTGACAAAAGAAATGGACACTCTTTTGTGAATAATTGCTTTTCCATTTTATATCATTCAGGCAATGACTAGGCATATAATCTCACAATAACAAAGCTCTTTATTCCAAACAGTAGCCGAAGAGATAAGTAAACCCCAATGGATATGCGTAGGCTGTTCAGTCGTTGATTTGGATGAGTTTACGGTAACAGCTGATACTTTATAAAATGATATTCCTTCTAATATTCAACAAGCAATAAAAGAAAAGGAAATCAACAATGAAGGCTTACGCAGTCCAAATTCCAAGTATACCGTTGCTATGAACGACCGCGAGACTTGAGTAGAAAATGAAGGAAATGTGAGTCTAATGCAGACGATTTTTGTAAGAGCCAAGGAAGTTCCCACTAAAATTGCCACTTCAGATTCAGCAACTGATACGAGCCAGAAGCAGGGGACGAACAAGAGAAGGGTATACAGAGCTGACCACATCAACTGAGATAGGACCCAAAACCTTCATGACGGTAGGACCAAATATTCGCAGCAAAAAGAAATGAATAGCTATGGCCATACTGTTGTAAATATATCTGGTATAAAACTTACAGACTTTGAATTAAAACTGTTGGATAAAGGATTATCTTTATTCCATCTGTAGATGCTAACATTAGTAATTCTTTACCTGCACTTAGGATGTTTGTACAGTATTTAGATATTAAAACTATTTATAAAATACATCTGAAGAAAATAGTCTTTTGAAATGTTCCACTACCTTTATATCTAATAGTAGCCCCGCTGTTAACGCATTTTATAAAATGTGTGAAAATGATTTATATAAAGTGTTTTCTTAAAGATAATCAGAACCATAAATATTATAATTTGAATGAAGATGAAAGGAGATCATTATGTGATTTAAGTAGAAGGACTGACATCATCATTAAACAAGGCAGATAAAGGTGGCAAAGTAGTGATAATGGATAATATACAATATAATAATTTTATGTATATGCTTCTTTTAGATGATAAAGCTCTCAAAAATGAGTAAAGCTGAAGTTAACAATATCATGCATAAAATAAAAACATTTTTATGTCTTATTAATGGATGCATCTATTAGACCTGAAATGTATAATTATTTGTATGTAACTAACCCAGTTTGTCCAATAATCTATGGTTTACTTAAAATCCATAAAACTTTAGACAATCCACATATTAGACCAACTATCTCTGGTAGCCAGTGGGCTACCACAACCATATCAAAATATTTAGAGACTCAATTTCACAACTTGTTGGTTTATGGCAATAGCTACATTAGAGATACAAATTAATTTCCTGCTGCTTTATATGAATTTTCACAAGGGAGAAGGTACAACAATTGGATTTTGGTCACCTTAGATATAAAATCATGATTTTATCCCTAATGATATAGGGGTTCAGTTCATTAGATAATTTATTTGTTTGCACAGTACATATTCAACATCCAGGATTGAAAATATATGTTCCATGTTAGATGTATTGACAAATAATGTCTTTTTATTCAATGATGATTTCTTCCATCAGCTGCTAGGAGTAGCAATGGGTACTCCTGTAGAATCTGGTGCTTTCAAGATGGGAAGAAATGTATGTATACAATACAGAAGGAACTTTAGTTAAGTATCAGAACAACAATTTAATTTTTTATAAACAATTTGTGGATGATATATATATATATATATATATATATATATATATATTTATATTTATATTTTATGGACTGGTGATATTGAAAATCTTAGTGTTTGTTAAAGAGCTGAGTGAAAGTACTAACGTTTTAAAATTTGAGCTGAATTATTCATCAGAGGGAATAACATTTTTACATATTACAGTAATTTACATGAATAATGCTTTTCATGCTAACAGTATGCACCTGAGACATGCATGAATAGCACTTGCTCTAGAACATGCTGGAAAGCACTAGGAAGCCTTAAACTGATACAAGCACTCAACTCTCCTTCTTAATAAGGTGAAATTAATCATAGGTACTAAACAGCTTATAATTGCAAAGTACCTTGCATAGGTAGAGGAAAACAGCTGTTGTACTTTACAAAAAAAGCACATAAACAAGCAAGTCCAAGGGTCAGCTTCCGGTGATTTCTCCTGTCCACCTGGTGAATCTGGGCATACTGGGGCAATACAGCAACTGCCTCATGTACACAGACAACCCTCTCCTCCTACCACAAACCACTACAACCTGAGATGCACTTACATAGCCAAACTGGAAGCAAACCTCTGTCCAGCATAAACTGTGCTAGACTATCAAGAGGAGAAGGTTAACACCTGCACTACACCTCAAGCAACACACAGCCCTTCAAAACCCACACCATCAACACCCACATATGCGGAGGCCCTTAACATTAACCTGCCCAAGCAACAAGGATCTCCAAAGCTGAAATGCAAACAGACACCAGTCACAACCAAAGTGACACATAGCTCACAACACCAGTGTGCCACCCAACAACAGCCCCTAAGACAAGACAATGTATCCAACACTTTAGTCATAGGTGACTGTATAGTCAGGCACACTGATGTCCCACTCACCAGGCTGAACAAGAAGAAAATCAGTCAGCTGTCTGTCGGGTGCCAGGATCTGCCACATAACGCATGCACTCAAGTCACTCCACAACAAGTACAAATATGACTCTGTCCCTGTTGGAGTGAATGACTTGAGATGTACCTCCCTGGACTACATGACAGGAGACATGGAAGAGCCGTGAGTAGCATCCTGCCTTCACCCAGAATGATACCACAGTATAAGGACAAAATGATTGACTTCAACAATTGGCTAAGCTTCTGGTGTCATTCAAAGGGGATCCAGTATCTGTCTGCTTGGGATGACATAATCGACAAACTGCAATGCTTTGCCAAAGATGGTCTGCACCTGTCACCCCTGGGATTCAGTTTACTGGCTAAAGCTCTTGCAACCCCTATAGTGCCTCTTTTAGGCAATGTTCAAAGGACAAAATCACCACCATAACAGATACAAGCATGCAAAATCTGAAGGTAATGCTACTCAATGCTAGAAGTCTAAACCTCAAAATGCACTCCCTTGATGCACTCCTAAAAATAGAGAACATCGATATCTGTGCAGTAACTGAGACCTGGTTCAAGGCTCCAGAGAACACCCCTGCAATACCAGGCTACAAGTCTTACCACACTTTTCGGCCACCAAACCAAGACAGAAACACTAAAGGAGGAGGAGTGTCCATATTCACCAAGGATATTCACACCTCCAGGCTACTTGCCCAACACAATGCATCTGAAATTCTCCAGGTACAGCTAACACTAGGTAAGACTGCAATCCAAATTGTAGCTTGCTACAGATCCCCCACCATGCCCCAAGATTATCACTACACCTTTCTAAACATACTGGAAAATATTAAGATACAGCCAAACACCCTAATACTGGGTGATTTCAACTACTCTGCCATTAACTGGGAAAACTACTCAGGTACCAACACCTTTTCCCAACCGTTCTTGGAATTCATAAATTCCAATGCCCTGGGTCAGCTAATCCATTGCCCCACCAGGGGGTCCAGTATCCTAGACCTGGTCATTACCAACATGGGAGATAGATGCTCCACACCAGTGGTCACCCCCTCATTGGTCAGGTCTGACCATAAGCAAATCACCCTTGACATCCACATCCCACCCCCACCCCCCAGAAAGGAAACCTCTGTAAAAAAAATTCTCCAAAGCCAACTTCATGCTACTTAAGTCAGAAGTGACAAACTTCATGGCACCCAAGCAGACAGGAGCTGAATGTTCGACTGCTGAATCCTACACTAAGGCACTGTATGAGCACATCCACTCGTGCATGAATCATGCCATCCCAAATAGAACCAAGACGCTCTCCTCCAAAAAAAAGGAAGTCAATCTGGTGGTCCCCTGCCATAAACAAACTCTACAACAGAAGGAAGAAACTGTTGCAGAAAAGAGGAAAATCCCAGGATGCAAAAAACTCCCTTACTAGCCTCAGTAAGAAGCTGAGATCCCTCATAAAATTCTCCAAAGCTAGTTACGAAAATAAAATTGCCAAAGATTCCAAAGACACCCACAAGGCATTCTATAGTCATGTCAAGAATCTAAATGGCAATACTTAGATCTGCTCTGAGCTACAACAGAATGGCATTAAATATACTGATCCCAAGGATATTGCCAATATCCTGGCAGATCAATTTAGTGCCAACTTCATCCTCCTCTCACCCCCTAAAGGGCCCATCTCAATAACAAAAGATTGCCAAATTCCAGTAATCACAGCCACACGGGTAGAAACTCCACTCTCCAAATCTAAGAATACAGCATCCATGGGACCAAATGACATCCCGGGCTATGTACTACATGAACTACAAAATTAACTTGCACCTCACCTAAGTGTCATGTTTAATCATAGCTTCACCTCAGGCTTTGTGCCCACCGAGTGGTGCACAGCTACAGTTATCCCATTCCACAAGGGGGGATCCAGCTTGGATCCTGGGAACTACCGTCCTATCAGTCTGATGAGCCTGATCTGCATAGGTATGGAATGCATTATCATGGAACTTATAAACAAAGACATTAGCAACCTTCAAACACTGGACCCCACACAGTTTGGGTTCATGAAGGGTTGATCCTGTCTCCTGAACCTGATTGACTTCTTCAAATCAGTCTCTAGAGCTGTGGAAGAGGGTAAGGCGGTCCACACAGCTTATCTGGACCTCGCCAAGGCCTTCAACACCATCCCCCACTCTGGAATCATAGATAAACTTACTAAGCTGGGCATAAATCCCTACATCACTCGATGGGTTGCCAACTGGCTTACTGACAGAACCCAGACTGTAAAAGTAGCCAACCCCAAATCTAGCTACAGACAAGTGACAAGTGGAGTACCTCAGGGTTCAGTCTGGGACCACTCTTGTTTGGCATATACTTCTCTGAAGTACAGGCCAACACTAAGGAGTCTAGCTAACAAAGTTTGCAGATGACTGAAAACTGGGAGCCATTACTGAATCCCCAAATGATGTGGATATTCTACAAAAGGGCCTTACAGAAACAGATGCTTGGTGCCAGAGCCATGGGCTCAAGCTTAATGCCAAGAAATGTATAGTTAGCCCCTTTGGGAAAAAACATGTAACCATGAATTACCACATAGGTGGCAGTACACTAAACAGTGAAAGTGTGATGAGAGACCTAGGGACACAGGTGGACAGTGTTCTCACCTTCGATAACCACATCGCCACAACAGTCAGGAAATTCTTCCATGTGGCACACCTCATCACTAAGGGCATTTCATCCAGAAAAAAAGAGGTCATTGTCCCACTGTACTCATCCCTCATTAGACCTATTATAGAGTACAACACCCCATTTGTTATGTACCTCACAAGACATCTGAAACAGCTGGAAAGGCCACAGAAATACCTCACTAAAAGAATCACAGGCCTAATGCAGATGCCCTATGCTGACCATCTAAAAAAACTCCAGCTATACTCTGTGGAATATCGTCTACTCAGAGGCAATCTCTGCTTAACATACAAGACCATGTCAAACCCTGAGCTGTTGGACATGCTCCACTTAAAGAAATCCCAATCCCTCAGAGCCACACACTCCAGGGATCAAAACCTTGTTATCACAATGAGCAAAACATGCTGGAGCGATAGGTTCCTGACCCAGAAACTCCCCATACTTTAGAATAGACTGCCCATACATGTCAAGCAGAACGTCTCCTTGGCCCTCTTCAAAAGGAGCCTTGACAATTGGATGGGAGATGAGAAATTCACCCCAGGGATCACATCAGTCGCCCTGCTAGACAGGGGTACAGGGAAGTAAATATCGTGGGAACTAATATCTGGGGAATTGTTTGGCTAGGCTTGTATAGGCCCTAGGGCTGATAGCCTAGTACCAACCTATGAACCTATATAGAGGCTTTCTTAAAAGCCAACTCCTTCATGCTAGCAGACTTGACACCTCTGATGAAGCATTTTTGAGCAAAATAAACAATATGGCTACAGATTTCAGTCTTAGAGGATATGATAAGAAAATAGTAGAAGATAATATACTCTCATTTTCACATTCTGTGCTTACTAAGTAAAAACCTTACCTGTTTGGTGGTAATATAACAAATGCACCTGTAGCCGAAGCTGAGAATAGAAACAAATGATCTTTGGACTATATAATAAAGTTTAACAGGCCTACTATGGTGAAAACAATAATTGAAAGGAATTGGGTTATTTTATGATCTGATATTGAGCTTATGAAAATAGTAGGTGACAAACCAATTTTTATATATGAGAAAGAAATTTAAAACAATATTTATAAGGACTTAGTAGTTAATCACATCATGAGTAGACCTATGTCGAGAAATTGTGCTTACTATACCATGTTATAATTTTATTTATTTTTTTTTGTAAATATATTAATGCTGAAAAATAATTTGTAGACCTTATTACTAACCAAACATTCATTTCCATACTCCTGTTACCTGTAACAGTGAAAATGTGGTATACTTTGCTTACTGTGTAACATGTAATTGGTTCAACATCATCATCATCTTTCGGCTTTTCCCATTAGGGGTCGCCACAGTGGATCATCTCTTTCCATTTCTTCCTATCCTCTGCATCTTGCTCTGTCACACCAACCACCTGCATGTCCTCTCTCACCACGTCCATAAACCTTATCTTAGGCCTTCCTCTTTTCCTCTTACCTGGCAGCTCCATCTTTAGCATCTTTTTCCCAATATACCCATCATCCCTCCTCAGCACGTCCAAACCAACGCAATCTCGTCTCTCTTGCTTTGTCTCCAAACTGTCCAACATGAGCTGACCCTCTAATATACTGATTCCTAATCCTAACCATCCTAGTCGCACCGAGTGCAAATCTTAACATCTTTAACTCTGCCACATCCAGCTCTGACTCCTGCCGTTTTGTCAATGCCACTGTCTCCAACCCATATAACATAGCTGGTCTCACTACTGTTTTGTAGACCTACCCTTTCACTCTTACTGGTACCTGTCTGTCACAAATCACTCCCGACACTCTTCTCCACCCATTCCACCCTGCCTGTACTCTCTTCTTCACCTCTCTTCCACATTCACCATTACTCTGAAATGCTGATCCCAAGTACTTAAACTCGTCCACCTTTACCAACTCTGCTCCCTGCATCCTCACCATTCCTCTACCCTCCCTCTCATTTACACACATATATTCTGTCTTAGCCCTGCTGACCTTCATTCCTCTGCTCTCTAGAGCATATCTCCACCTCTCCAGAGTCTCCTCAACCTGATTCCTACTCTCACTACAGATCACAATGTCATCTGCAAGCATCATAGTCCACGGGGCCTCCTGTCTGATCTCATCTGTCAACCTATCCATCACCACTGCAAATAAGAAAGGACTCAGAGCTGATCCTTGGTGTAATCCCACCTCCACCTTAAACTGATCTGTCACTCCCACTGCAGTCCTCACCACTGTCACACTACCCTTGTACATATCCTGTACCACTCTTACATACTTCTCTGCCACTCCCGACTTCCTCATACAATACCACAAGTCTTCTCTAGGCACCCTGTCATATGCTTTCTCTAAGTCTACAAAGACACAATGCAACTCCTTCTGACCTTCTATGTATTTCTCCAATAACACTCTGAGCAAACATTGCATCTGTAGTGCTCTTTCCTGGCATGAAACCATACTGCTGATCACTAATCATCACCTCCCTTCTTAACCTAGCTTCTACTACTCTCTCCCATAACTTCAAGCTGTGACTGATAAATTTTATCCCTCTGTAGTTACTGCAGCTCTGCACATCACCCTTATTCTTAAAGATAGGTACCAAAACACTTTTTCTCCACTCCTCAGGCATCCTCTGACTTTCCAAAATTTCATTAAACAATCTAGTTAAAAATTCCACTGCCATTTCTCCTAAGCACCTCCATGCTTCCACTGGTATGTCATCTGGGCCAACAGCCTTTCCATACTTCATCCTCTTCATAGCTGCCCTTACTTCCTCCTTGCTAAACTGTTTCACTTCCTGATTCACTATCCCAACATCATCCAGCCTTCTCTCTCTCTCATTCTCTTCATTCATAAGCCTCTCAAAATACTCTTTCCATCTACTCAACATGCTCTCCTCTCCTGTGAGTACCTTTCCCTCACTATCCTTTATCACCCTTACTTGCTGCACATCTTTCCCAGCTCTGTCCTTCTGTCTAGCCAATCGGTACAAGTCATTGTCTCCCTCTTTAGTGTCCAATCTCTCATACAACTCTCCATACACCTTATCCTTAGCTTTCGCCACCTCTCTCTTTGCCATGTGTCTCATCTCCTTATACTCATGTCTACTTTCTTCATCTCTTTGACAATCCCACTTCTTCTTTGCCAGCCTCTTCTTCTGTATACTCTCCTGTACTTCCTCATTCCACCACCAGGTCTCCTTGTCCTCCTTCCTCTGTCCAGATGTCACACCAAGCACCTTTCTAGCAGTCTCCCTTACTAGTTCTGCTGTAGTTACCCAGCTATTCGGTAACTCTCCACTGCCTCCCAGTGCCTGTCTTAACTCTTCCCTAAACTCCACTTCACAATCACCCTTTTTTACCTTCCACCATTTAATCCTTGGCACTGCTTTCACACTCCTCCTCCTCTTCTTGATCACCTACAGACCACCATTCTATTCTACATAGGTAAAAGTAATCAAAAATTACAAGATTGAATTTCTTCACATTTATCAGAAAGGAGGGAAACCGGTATGAGTGCTTTATATAAACACATCTCACAATTCGGCAGTAGTCATATGTTTAAATTTTGAGTTTTACAACAGATATTCATAAATATAAGAGGAGGTAACATTATAAATTAAACTAAATGTGTAGAATATAAATGGATAAATTATTTCAGAGCAGATACACCTCCAGGCATAAATGTCGCCAACAGTATTAAACCAATTTGAAAGTTGGAACATGATTATTTTATCTGAGCTGTTTAAATAGATGTTAAATATGATTTTATATATGGTATTCTTTTTATATATATTTTATTTTTTATATTTATTTTATGTGAATCTCCTCACATTACATTGCCTTTTACATATGGTGCTGTTTTTATGTATGATATTGTTTTTCCTGTTTTTTTTAGTAATTGCTGTTTTATAAACTGGTCAGCTGACCATTAAGTGGATAATTGATAGGCTGGCCTAGGTTATAAAAGAGGAAACTTCTTAAATTGTTCTTGATTTGCATTGTGAAAGAGTCTGTATGGCTCAAAAGCTTTGCATTTGGAAAAAATAGCTTTGTTATTGAGATAGTTTGGACCTTTGTTTTTTTTTCCTTGTGACTATTATTTCTTGTCTCAAGACTGATAAGAACCCAACCCTCTCCAGCAGCTACAGACCAATCTGTTTACTTTCCACAGAGATTAAATTTGTTGCCAGAATTGTTTTTTGCCAATTACTAAAGGTCTTGTCCAGTGTTGTCTTCTACACAACAAGGTTATATTAACAGGAGACAGAACAGGCCAAACATATTATTTCTGAATGTGCCATGGTTGTGTTATAGTAAGTCAAACCTGCTGTATTATTCTCCAGAATAATTTCAGCTAAATTCTGTTCCACATTACTGGAAAGTTTTCCAATCTTATGAAAAATATTTCTCTTGTGTGTATTACTCAACCATAGCTTGCAATTGTCAGTGAACTAGTATCAATAAAATACACATTGAACCACTACTAGGATACTCCAGTGTCTGTGTTGTTGGCTAAAATGTAAACCAAATAATGCAACTGTATTGATAAAGACTAATGGAATAAGAGAGCAACTTGGTGAGCTCTTCGCCTAAGGTGTAAGTGAAACAAGGTCTGATTGGTCATAACTTCATGGGCTAGAGGTCGATTGTATAGAATTTGACACAATGAAACACATAAGGAGAAATTGTTTTTCCTCCATCACCAAAGCACATTTGGGGATCCAGTTATACATTCAAGAGCTATCTATCCACTGGGAGACCAATTCTACCTACCTGGAGACCACCCTTGGTGCTGATATGTCTAACATAGTCCAGATAAATTTGGACCTAATAGTAATGGAATTTAGCAAAATGGTTGGCAGATATCAGTCATTTAAACTTCCCTTCCTAGCCCAGATCCACATAGTATGTACGTTTTACTACAAAAAGACATCTCATATTTTAGACCCAAGCACATTTCACAGACAGAAACATCTCCTTGATTTTGTCTGGAAGTCAGACATTCTTCATATAACTTGTAGGAAGCTTTTTCTTTCCTACATACAGTGGGATCATGCAGGGACTAGATTTGTAAAGGTTATGTTAACATCTACAGGCAAGGATATACCCATGATGAGTTTGGTGTACTGCCAAAGCTCAAGGTAATAAGTGAATCACAAATGCAAAGTAATGGGAAGTCTTTTAGATAGAGTTTGATCTCAGAAAATGGAAAAATAGCATTAACATTGAATGTGCACTCTCCAAGATCTAAAAA
This sequence comes from Protopterus annectens, assembly GCF_019279795.1. NCBI lineage: Eukaryota > Metazoa > Chordata > Ceratodontiformes > Protopteridae > Protopterus > Protopterus annectens. The sequence continues at coordinate 634,509,149 of NC_056749.1, forward strand.
CAGTCAGAAGTTTATCACTAGAATAGGGAATGACTTTGCATTCTTGGTAGATGTTATTGGAATCATTGGGATAAGAGCCTTTTAGTTTTGCTGTGACCTCCAAATCTTTAGAAACAGATGTTTTTTGAACTGGAGGAATGTCATGCTGAAACCCTAAGTCTTCTCCAACATGTGTTTTCTGCAGCTTACTTGTATTCATTTCAAGGATTATCATCAGTGATAGAACTTAATGCCAAGTAAATATAATATCTGCTACCCTCTCTTTCTGAAAGGTACTTTCTTAGTTTCCTAGTTACTGCATTTTAGGCTTGAAGACATCAAGAAATGCAACTTCCTTAATGCAGCAGGATTTCCTTAAAATGACCCAGGTTTCTGATAGTAATATAATATTTATTACACAATATTGGAATCTGCTGTGTGGGGAATCTAGTTCTTCTCTTAGTTATTTTAGTACAGGCATTATATTTACATCATTGACATCTAGTATTCTGAAACTAGGAACATATTTCCATATATGGCCTTTGAAAGTTCATTGCCTCTGGTCTTATAGGACAAGCATAATATTTACCTTGTTAAGTGGCAGTAAATAAGTTTAGTTTCTTTGATATTTCACTGTATCTTAACTCTGCAATATTACATACTGAAAAACTTTCTTTGAACAGTTTCTAAAATGTTAAGGCATAAGCAGAAACTTGGGAGTGGTATTCAATAATAGGCTGAACTCTGTAATTATATAATTGTGTTATTGTAATAGTTTTGGGCCATATTTCTATGAGTAATAGATCCATCTGTCTCATTGTTTTAGACACAATGTCTATTTATTAAAAGTCAGTCTAAGATGTGTATCCATGGTAGATGTTGCAACCAACAGAAAACAACCCCATGTGGAAATAAGATCCCAGAATTCAGATTACAAAAGTTCATCATATCAGTGGCTACAATCTTGTTTATTTTGCCCATAGTTACTAGTATTGGTGTGAAGGAATAATGTATATCACTTCCAGAACTTGTTTCCCTTGTATAGTAAAATTTGTGAATGTTGTTAAAGTTTAAAACTGTAATATCCCAAGACTCAGGTTACTTGAAGGAATGTTGCAGGACTTAGTTTTCAGGAATGCTTGAACTTTGGTCTTCACAAGATTTAAGGTATAACATATACTCCTGTACTCTTCCCAGTGATTTGTGACTTGTGGGGTTGAGCAGAGAGCTTGCTGGACATCATCACAAGCTAACGCTAGCTATTTCAGTATATTGTAGACTTGTCCCTTTAGTTAAAGTTTGTGGTACGCACCCTGGTTTTCAGCCATTGCAGCTATGAAGACTCCCAACCCAGCTCTCTGACACTGGTTCAGGATATTAGAACTAAGGATGATATACCCACAATTAAACAGCCTACTTGTCTTTTGGCTGCATATGTTATTTTTGACTGTTCCTGCCCTGAATTTCATGTATTAGAAAAAATGTTCCTTGATGTCACAAAGGTCTTCATGTTTATGCTCAGATATGCTCAGATATTTGTACAATACCGGGTCTATAGTACATGATCAAAGTTTCAAACCTTTGAATCTGATATGGTCGACACCATATAATCAAAGTCGTGAAACTTTGAAAATGTAATAAAACACAAAAACCTACAAAAACAAACCATTTAAATGCTCTAAGAAGGGGGGCAAGCCCCCCTGCACCCCCACACCCCCGACTACTTAAATATACCAACTCTGAGATCGCAATACAGTGCAGAAAAGGAAATCTTCCCTTCCCACGCTGTACGGAGATCTCCATTAAAAGATTAGAAGTTTCAAGACTTCGATCATATGGTGTCGATTATATCAGATTCGAAATGTTGAAACTTTGATCTTCTGATATAGACCCTACAATACCAGTATAGATAATTAATGTTGGCATATTTCTATATTGTTGGGACAAATGTTTGGGGACCCTTTTTATAACAACGTTAAAAGCATTTAAATGCAGTCTGTTTTTGACTGGGCAATGGTAATATTTCCTTATAAAAAACTGCGGTGGTGGTGCTGTGGTAGCATTGTCGCCTCACAGTAAGACGTTGTCCTGTTCGATTCTCAGCTAGGGTGCCTTCTGTGTATTAATATCTGACTAGATGAACTAGACTATTAATAAATAAATATACACAGTGGCATACAGGCAGTGTGCCAGGTATCAGATATACATGGTTCTGATGTGAGATTCATAAAACATAATTACCCTCTCAGATCATGTACAGACAGAGTGGTTGAGTACATGCCAAATCACAGGCATGTGCACAAAGTAGTGTTTTTTTATTTGGACTTATTCTCCACTGCCTGCCAATCATAGCCCCCCTCAAGCAATCAACCTATCAGGTCTGTCCTCAGAGACTCGGCTGAGAAGAGCCATTATTAAAGCAGCCAATAGGAAGGGTGTGATAGTTTTCACTTATGGCCCAATTTACCTGTGCATACTGGCTAACAAGATAAAGGGGAATGTTTAATGGACTATGCACACTGATCATCTATCACTTCCACAAGAGACATTGCCAGCAAGAAGCCCCACCTCAAACTTGAAACATGGGAAGTGATTTACTCAGTCTCTGCCAGGGAAATTGTGTGCTCTGAGTTCCAATAACCCTTACCTCTTTCTGGGAGAGTGGGCTATGCCCCTTTACTACTCTCATTGCCTGGCTACTCCAGTGCTGAGACATTAATTGAACCCTGGTTGTCTGGGTCATAGTCAGAGCTCCATCTACATGCAACATGAAACCATGAACAAAGCAGTGTTACACCCATTATTAGAAGCTACATGCTGTATAACATGTACAGCATTTTCTGACATGGAATATGAGATGGGAGAGGGAAGTGGTATTGAAGAGAGGTGTATGCATCATTAGAACTGAGATGTAAATGTTATCAATCATCAAGAGTTATACCTGGCTGTCCAGGTTGTAGGCTGAGTTCAGACTGATAGATGTAACCTGCCCACATGCAGGATAAATTAGACCACAGCAGGAGTAGTCTCCTCCTGAAGTAACCCTACCATTTGTATGGCAGAAGCAGGACTGCCCTTAAGTAAACTGGCACCCTTACTGAAGGGCTCCATGATGCTCAACTACTGCTCACTGTCCTTCCCCAATGCATGTCATCTGTTGCCCCCCCATCCTGGCCTACTCACCATCCAGATTACTTTTTTTTGTCCTTTTTCTCTCTGTTTTTTTGTTTTTCATTTTCATTATTTTCTGCAGTTATTCATTCATTAATTAATTAATTCATTCAACATATTCTATCTAAATATTCTGATAACTGTGGCGGAAACAAAAAGTCAGGAGTCTGGGAGCTGCAAGGCACCCAGAAGCCTAATGAGTTGTAGATGCTCTGAGATGCATTTTAGAGTGAAAAAAACATCAACAAAGAAAAAAAGAAATTTAGTCTTACTCTTTAACTTTGATTTTTCCTGAATCCTTTCAGCATTCCTTAATTGCCATAGATAACACTGCAATAACTGCAGTGAAATAACTATTAAGCTGGGGGTTGGAAACCTTGAGGGTTCTAGATGTCATGAGATATTTTTTAGAGTTTTTAACAACTTTTTTCTTCCAAAGATGGCCTGAATGAAAACCATAATTAAGGGGAAAAAATTCAGTCTTACCCCTTAACTTTGCTATTGCCTGCATCATTTCAACAGACCCTAACTGATCTAGACTGTCCTGTAATAAATAATTATGCTGGGGATCTTGGGGCTGCTAGGCACCCAAAAGCCATGGGGTTATATATTTTCTCTGGTTCGTTTTTGACTTTTTCTCCCAACCTTTTGACTAAATTGTGGCCTGAACGTATTTTTTTTTATTGCAAGGAAGAAATACATTGTATTCAAGTTTTAATGGTCAACACTGACCAAACACCAGTTCACAGTAACCTGAGAAGCCAAATGCCTGTGAGAACACATAAATTGTCTGAAAATAGTACCTGCCCCCCTAAATACAAATGCCCATAGTGATATGCTGCAACCTGCTGCTATCATTTGTACACACATCCTGCCTCCTCACCTCCTACCACCAAAAGTAAGTCACCCTAAGTGTACCCTTCTGATGTCAGACTGTGACATAACTGAAAAAAATAAATAGAACATTACAAATTTGCTGTCAGACATATATAAATAGCATGCTTCTTTAATCTCCAAAAGATAGCCACATATGTATGCATCTGATATTTGGTTGTGAGGAAGAAACCATGGTTACAGTGCTCCCATACAAGCTATAGGTACCATCTGTGCACCCCTGAAGGTTTTGAGGAAAGTTAAAGAAATAATGACCACACTGTTCCTAGCCCAACACAAAATATAGTGACTGCTGAAGTTTAGGAGGAATCTCAAAGAAATAAAGAATGACATCATCTCCAGACACCCACAGATGTTACAGTGAACTTCTGTGCACCTATGAGCAGGGCTGGTTTTATCCTTCTTAGGGATCAGAGCAGAGGTGACTACTAAGCCGATGTCAACATACACATATACAGCCTTGGTGCATTGGGTTCACCAGACCATCAGAATATCTTAAGATCTTGGTATTCCATAATACATTTCATCCCTTATTTGTTTGAGGGATGACTGTTAAACTGAGCACATGACAAGAGGATAAGTTGTTTTCATCCAGACAAACACCACAAAGCAATTAGAATCACCTGTGTGTACAATTAATATGCCTGATAGTGATAAAAGAGGATGACTATGTAATTTATTTCTCCTTTGTTCCAAACAAACAATTACCACCCAATAAAATGTTTCATGCTGTTTCACTTGAATCACACTAGTCCTACAAAGCTAGAATAATATGCAAGTAGGTAGCTAGTTATTTTCCACCAGAGACAGCCCCAGCAATTATACCTACTCTGACTGTGCATATTAGTTGTGCAGTTAATTACTCCATCTTACTTCTTATGAATGTGCAGTAGTCCTGCAAATACAAATATACACTATTCAAAATGAACAAATGACAGTGTCGTTTACTTTCATCCACCCAACCCCAACCTCCAGCCAGCAGTTATATGCATGGTGTCTGATGCTTATGTGATAGCATTTCACCTTTGCTCCACACAAACAAGTTGCCACACATTAAAGTATTCCAAGTTGCTCCATACAAATCACAAAGCCAGAAATATTGCTTAAAAATATCGGCTTGATTACTGCTAGAATAATTGTAAAAATAATGCTACTTATTTCAGTGCTTTTGGCTTCAGTCACATAACACTGTTCCTCTCAGCTGTCCAGGATTCTGAAGAATGTGCCTGATTTTGTCTCATATTTTTGACCAGTCCCTTGTAAAAGCTTTGATTTTCTGCTAAATTGCTACAAGTATGTTAGTGAGGCAGGCACTGAACATTCATACTTATTACTGTTCAACACCTTCTTTTTGCAGCTTTGGGCCTGCATTCGAACATTCAGAAATCTCTGCTCTGTAGACTCATGATGTTCAACTTTAATGTGACATAGCCTGAATGGTCAAGTCAAGTGGAGTACCTCTCCCCATGGGGTGTCTGTCACACTGTGGGTACATTTTGCTTTAACAAGGATGCTTTATTTATTTATTTTTAGAGCAAAAAACCAATATATTCAATTGCCGTAATAAATAAATAAATAAATAAGATGAATGAATGAATAAATTAAATATGGATAGTGTGCCCCTAAAACTGTGGGAACCCTAGGTGGTCATAGAGTTGACCTATGCATAAGGCCAGCCCTAGGAAGGAGTGAACTGACATTCATATCCTCATATATGTCAAATATTTTCTTTTACTTTCTTTTCAGAAGTTGCATAAACAAGGAGATTAACCATATTGGTGAGAGCAAGCATATAATCGGATATCAGTATGAATCATAGACCAGTATCATCTATTAAAAATTTACAGTACCAGAAAAAAAGAAACATTGTTTAACTTAAATCAAGACACTTTACTAAGGTTGAAATATAAGCAAAGGCTACTAGTAAGCTATATTACTATATTCCTTTTAAAATGATGGCAGGGATTCTTGTTATATCAGAGATGCTCCAGTATGGTTTTCTTACTGTACTGACATCTCAGACGCTGGGTCATGAAAGAAACCATCTCAATTGCTGCTTATATGGAGGAGGGAGGATCTCCACAATGTGGTAACAAAGGGACTGGGCAGTGTACTGTCTCCCACTAGCAGGGTATGTGGCCTACAGTTGGTTTTCATTGCCTCCCTGTCTTTATGTGAGCAGTAGCCTGTCCTAGTGAGACTTTTATGCACAGGTATTGGATTATTATGCTTGTCACTTCTATTTCATTTCTCATCTTCTTCTGGTTTCCTTTATTTTTCTCACTGTTGCTATTTTCTAGTACTCTGCCATGCGTGTCATCATTGTTTCAGGGCCATTAGGGATGTTGGTTTTGTTTGATATGTGATTGTCCACACTTCTACTAACTTAAATGTTTGTCTTCCCTCCTTTGATTTGTGTCACAGACGAATCCTAGGGTCTTCCTTTACATATGCATGCTGTATCTGGATAGTAGATATAGGCTGTCAATGAACAGCATAAGGCGTACCAGGCCTTACAATTGCAGACTATTTTATGAATCCTATCAATTTTTAGGTTGCACATTGTCTAACTTTGATCACTTATTCTACTGTCTAACTTAGATGTATAAATAGATTATGAAAAAAAATGGTGAAAAAGAAATAAAAATGTCATAGTGACCCCTTGTAAAGATCATCCCTTATATTAAAAGTCTACAGATTAAAAATTAATTTCCTAGTCTCTCTGAGATATATAATGCTTAAAACCTATATTTAAGTTAAAGCTAAAAACATGCTTCTAGGACCTAACTGTATCCTTACATTAGCTTCCACTAAGCAGTCAAATATAACTCCCTGCGAGTAAATGGGTTAGTTATCTAATTATTTACAAAATTAACTAAGAAATTAATTTGATTTCTTGTTGGCTATTGGGCCAAATGATAACATATGAGTGAAGATCTAGCACTAAAGTTTTGTTTCCTATAGCCAACGGTTTATAAAAGTATATCTTAATTTCACTGCCTAGCTGCAGAAACTGAATGGTGGTGTAGAGGGTACTGATATGATACAGTATTCAAAAAAGTGACAGTGAGATGCAAAGGTATACAGTTATATTTAGATAGATTAGTGAATCCTGTTTTGGTATGATGCGTTCCTGACCTTCCATGGCATGCACTTCCCACTACACAACAGAATCATCATCATCACCACCACCCATTTTCTACATGGGGATTGGACTGTCACATTAATTGTCATGGATTCTTTCAATTCACTGCCAATTTCCTACTTTCTTTGACATTCATGCCTGACTGTCACAGGTCGTCTTATAAATAATTTATTCACCTCATCACTGGATACCTTCATTTCCTTTTACCTTCTTCCAGACTGTCCTAAATCTTCTATACCAGAGTGTCTTCTGCTTTCCTGCATGTGTGCCCAAACCACAGTAAGCTGCTCTCTTTCAGCATATCTGCAATTGGAGCTACCTGGGCTTCTGCTGTGATGTCCTCATTTTTACATCTGTCTCACGGCGTGAATCCTAACGGCAGTTTCAGGCACTTCATCATGTCCAGATTTCTCAACCGCTCAACTTCATTGGTATTCTTCTGTCATAGACTACTCCTGAAACTCTAGGCCAGTTGGCTCTGATTCCAGCTCAGATCACTTCAGTCAGAATCCCCTTCTATTCAACCACCCCTCTAAAATACTTGAAGTCATTAACTTGTTTCAGTATTTTATTTATGTTTCAGTTCTCATATTCTGGTTTCCACCAGTTGCTGCCATTACAACTTTTTCGTCTATACTAAGCTTCATCCCATGTGCCTTTAGTTTTGCATTCCTTCCCCTATTATTTTGTGAAGTTCTCATTCAGAGTCTGTCTGTAATTCCACATCATCTCTATATAGCAACTTTTTTAATCTGTCCCCTCCACCCTGTTTGCTAATGTTGCCCATCACCATTATGAACAGCAGTAGACTCGGATATGAACCCTGATGTATACCCAATCCCACTGGAAACCTGTCTGTAACTCTAAACACAGTTCACACCTGTGTTATTGTATTATTGTGTATAGTCTGCGATCATTTTACCAATGTTTATGGGACTTTGAACCAACTTTCACAGGACTGCCAAAATCAACTTTCCTGGGACCTTGTCATATGCTTTCTCCTAGTCTCAGAATGCCCACCTGGACTCTTTCCTCATGTCCAGCTTCTCCATGACTATCTAACTGCTAACATCGAGTCAGTTGTACTGCATCTTGATCTGGAGCCAAAGTGCTCATCTCCCATCTTACTTTTTATTACTCTGCATATTCATTTATTAATTACCCTCTCCAGAACATTCATGCAGTGTGAAAGGAATTCAATACTTTATACTGTCCACAGTAGTGAATGTCCCCTTTGTTCTTGTACATTGGCACTGGTATGCTTATTCTCCAGTCATCTGGTGTACACCTTTCTCTCCATGCTGCTGTGAGTCCCCCTGGAGCCATTTCTCCTTCATTATCTTGTTCTGATATGACCTCAACAGAGCCTACTGCTTCCCCTGACTTTATTTTCCTTAGTCCTATTCTTATTTCCTCTAGGGTTGCCTCTTCTTTCATCATAGGTAATGTCTAATACAGTAAAGCTTCTGTGGGATTTTCGTCATTCAGAAACTGATGGAAGTATTCCTTCCATCTGTCTTTGATGTCCTGTGGACTGTTGAACAGTTTGTTGCTGGCATACCATATGAAAGGCGTCTGGTGACTATCTTCTTTATCTTTCTGTCTTTGCCTTGCGACCTGATAGAGTTTCTTGGTGCCACCAATTGAGTCACTTTCCTGAGGCTTGTAGAATGCCTTGGATACTTTCCTCTTTGGTATTAGATCTGGTCTCTTACTATTTGTAAGCCATCCAATATTCCTTCTTAGCCTGGTCCGTCTTATTTTCCTGCACTCCTTTCTTTTAATGACTACCTGGACTGCTACATTCCACATTCTGCTTTCCTTATGTACCTTATTTTCATATATGGCTCTGCTGCGTATCTGTTCACTAGTCCCCATACATACTGCTTTGATGCACTGTTTTTCAATCCCACCTACCTCCTGAGGTATTGGAGCCCTTAGTATTTCCTGGAACTCTTGTGCTTTCTCTCTCCAGTCATCTTCCAGAACTTCAGCCTAGTCTCTGTTGATCTTAGAGCCTTCTCTGACCACTAATTGTGGCAGTCTATGGTTTATGCTCTGAGCTGACTGTTTCACTGGGGGATAATTTTGCAATTGCTGATTTTACTCCAATCCCCTTTCCTTAGTAGGAGGAAGTCAAGCTGAGTTGCATGATGGCTACACTTGTATGTGATCGTATGACTGTCTCTCTTGTTGAACCATGTGTTGGCCACAGTCCAGGCATTTACAACACAGCAATCTAGAATATCCCGCTATTCTTTATTCTTGTTGCAAAATGCATGTGGACCCAGGCAGTCCTGATATTCACATAAGTCGCCCATGAAATCTTTAAGTACTAGGTTACCCATGCAAACCTCACTTAAATTTGAGAAGCTAAATTCTAGATGAACTAGTCCTGCTGTTTAAGGACAGCTGCTTGTCTAAATTGGGAGTTCTGGATGGATTAAAAATCTCAGTCAGTGTGTACTTGACCAAAACAAAAAGGGGGTTCTTACTTAAACAGGGGATACAAGGTATAGTCAGCCAAAACATCTCAGTGGAATTGAATTTTGACCAAGCAGTGAATGGTAAGAAGAGAAAGTAAATTAGATGATTTAAAGGGCCATTTCCCATGATACTATTTACATATTGTTACCTGTTATAATAAGAGGAAGATTAGGCAGCAATTCTGTTCATGTAGAGATGTCTCACTTAAGTTATGTGACCTTCACAACTGACCTCTTCAAACATTATTAAGCAGGTTCCCATATTGTTCAGATGGAGGTCTGTTTCAATGGATTCTTCTAGACCAGCCTAATACTATGTTTGTTGAACATCGGGATGTATTATGCAAAATGCAGCAGCAGTCATATCCAGTACAGTGGGGCAATGCACAGCTGGGTATTTGGAAGATTTGGCATTCTCAGGTCAGACTAAGTGAGCTGAGTACAGGGACATGTGCATTGAACTGATTTCTGAACCCATGAAGTTGAGTGAGATATCAAGCAGTATTACTGTGGAACAACTACCTTAAAGCATGATCAGATGCATACATACACAACAGAGTAGCCAGCTGTTATCATCATCTTGCTATCTTCTTATGAGTATATACATTTTTGAGAGCTAAAATATATTAATTACAAATCTATATACTGTAACCTAACAGTGCTAGATGCCCTTTGTTCAATGTGGCATGAATATAAATATCTAGGAAAGAAGCTTAGTGATTTAGTTAATAAACTCTGAATGTGCAGTATCCTGTAAACATAGGTTCTAGCCCCGATGTCTCTACCTTCATATGGTGCAGTGCTGTCGTTTAGAATTGGCACTTGTACATAGTGAGTGTTTTCCAGTTATTATTATCAACACACATTTAAGTATTACATTTGAAGTCTTAGGAATATTTCCCCTATAAGTGATCAAAACACAGTTACTGAAAAAATAATCCTTCATCACAACTGAAAACACAGCAACTGCTAAAACCTAACCATTCAGACTGAAATTGTTTTTGCAAGGTGGGGAATGGAGAAACTGTGTAAAATAGTACACAGTGGTCCCACGGTGATTTTACAGTGCCTACCTATCACAGATACAACCAATGATAAAATGTTAATTTGTCCACCTGTGCCTAAGACATTGAGACCTAATCATCAGGCCACTGGTCACTTATATTGTGAAGAAATGTCACAATGAAGCCAGACCAAGCACATCTTGGCTTCATGCAGTAAACTGCATGTTCTCAAAGGAAGCAACGAAGAAGGTTTATCTGATATGGACTGACACAGCTTACAACTGGAATAGTCACTCCAAATAAAAAAATAAATAAATAAGAAAACATTCAGTGCAAGTCCTTGTCACTTTTATTGTTTACAGCTTATTGTCCACATTACTATCTAAAATTCTGGGAAAAAGTTTCTTTGCCTAGCCAGGTAAATGAATACGAGGAAAAGAATGACCGATAGGTATGACCAGACAATAATTTTAAAATGGCTACTTTAAGAAGGCAAACCAGTGAATAAGAAAAAGGCAGCACATTTGGTTAACTGAGGAATTTGAGGGTGGTGAGTTTTTTAAATGCAAATACTAAATTTTTGTCACTTTACAAGCATCATATAGTGGCATGTCAAGTATTAATCTGCTCAGTAAAAGTATTCAACTAAAAATGTGACACATCTCATTTTTTTCTTTTCATGTCATCCTGCAAAGATGTGAAATAAGGTGGCCATTTTCTCTTCCAAACTTGAGAAGTCAACTAAAGGAGTGCTCATCCTTCTCAGTAATTTAAATGAGGGCTGTCTCAGCACTGAAAGCTCTGCTTTGCCAACTTTTCTACGTAAAGTCTGATATTCCTAGGAGTGAAAGTCTCTCCTTTTGTGTTTTGAAATTGATGGGTTAAATTTTATGATTTTCATAGCCACTTGTTACTTGTTCTCTGACTGAGTGGGATTGCTGAACACTTAATGTATACTATTTAGGGAAGTTGTCATGGAAACTGAAAGTGCTTTCTTAAATTCATGCAGCGAAGCAGTAGTTGATGTTGGAAGCATGACAAGTTTGTGTGCCTCTTGTTGTAGACTAGAAATCCAAGGAACTCTAAGATCTCCTACAGCATGATGTATGAAACAAAGTTGCTTCTGTTGTTGTACATCAGGTAGATATCATGGATGTACCTGTTGTATTGCAGGTATTACATACAACTCAGCAGAGAAGAAGCATTGTGACCTGGATGTTAGGCATGCAGTGAGTAAACAAGATGATAGTTCCTTCTTCAGTAGTCTCACCTAAAATATTATGACCGTTTATGAAGACAGGCATACGTTTTGCTCGTTTTGTACTTGAGTAGAAAACTAAGTGCAAAATGATTATGAACTTTTAAGCACATTTGTATTGCAGAAGGTATTGGGTACAAAAAACACAAATCAGTATGATTACTACGAACCGCATAAAGGGCTACTGTGGTACAAAGCATTTATTTTTCTGTAGCAGTTGCAAGTAAAAGCCATTAATCTTTACGTAATAATACCAGGGGCTAGTTTTGAGCAGCTTGTCACAAGAGACTAGATGATTCACTTGTGTTGCTTTTCTTTATAACTATTCATCAGCAAGAACCAGAAATGTGTACCTTTACCTGCTCATTCTAATTTCATGAATCTCTCCCCAGGGTTCTGTGGAATTGTCAGTCCTTTACTATTTATCATATCTGTAAATATAACTCGGAAAATATTAACACATTCTGAGGATTTCTGTTTTTTTTTTTTAATATTTTATCTCTGCTCTTACTACTATGGCATGAAAGGCATATACAAGGCCATAATGTGATTTATGCAGTTTAATGAAACACATTATATATTTGGAAACAAATTAGTATTAAGTGTATCAAAATTCATGATAAACAGTTTCTAAAAAATAAAACATTACATGTTTCAAGCTGGGTCTATTGATAATCGTCAAACAGCATGTTCATCAAATGACTGTTCGTCAAATACTAATTGTCTTCCTTTAATTGGATGGCCATATCATCATAACGATTTTCATCAAACGTTGATAGTTGACCAACATAAAGGAAGCGTAAACAAATGCTTACCTGTAACAGAGCTATAAGAAAACCTGCCCTTTTCCCACTATACTGTGATCTCAGAATTGGTATATATAATTAGTCGGAGGTGTGGGGCGTACAGCCCCCCAGAAGAGGAACATTACCTGAACACCAGACACTCATTATGAGGGGGGGTGCCCTCTACACACCTGCTAATTATATATACCAACTCTGAGTTTGCACTACAGTGGGGAAAGAGCTGGTTTCCATATATCTCGGTTTCCAGTAAATATTTGTTTGCACTTCCTTTATGTTGGCCAGCTATCATTGTTCGATGAAAATCATTATGATGATATGGCCATTCAAATAAAGGACGTTTTGGCAAGTATTATTAAAAAAAACAGCCATTCGATGAAAGTGTTGCTCAACAATTAACTCATTTCAATCCTATAAGCCTATTTGATGGAGGTTAAGATAATAAAAAAATGAATGCCTTGCAAATTACTGTTGACATAGTTATTTATAAAATTTGTTTGGAACATTCACTGTAGATTACATTGTAACTAAAATAATTAGTTTAAGCAGATTTCTGTAAATGGTTATTGCTCAGTAAATCTTTAACTGAATTCTATTCATCAGAATATTTTTTTTTCATTTAAACAGTCCATATAATGAAAGAATACAGTAATTAAAACATAAGTATTTTCTCTAGGACATGGTAATCTCAAAAATAGTTTGTTAATTACATTAAATGGCTGCAAGAAGCACGTCCACCTTCATGGATGTGTGGGAGGTTTACACCCTCACAAAAAATATTTATTCCATTCTTCTTTTCTTTCACTTTTATACTCTTCAATGAGAACTTTATTACGTGTACAATGCTATTTGATCCATTGGTAATTTTGCAATGGTAAATCATCCTGTGACATGTGTTGCTTTCTGTGAGCATAGACTTGTAATTTTCAGAATTTTAAATATATTTATCTGAAATTTAGAGTATAGTTGTTTGTCTAAACCACACTATAAATGTGAACATGGCAATGATTGCTACTATAAGAATGCCCAGTTGGGTTAGACTTCAGTATGAATAGGGAACGTTATCCTAGCACAGAAATTGCTGCACACTGATCAGCTTACCCTTTTGGCAGTCTCTCAAGGAACAACAACATTTAATCAGGTTGCTGTCTTACAAAAGTCACACATTAGTAGAAATAAATAATTATATTTTTATATAATTAAAATTTAATAGCAACTAGCACTATCTATAGATTCTTTTTCTATAATACTGTATATAATGGGACCCTTGTACCCCCTAATTAAGCCTCCATTAAGAGCTAGGTATGCATAAGGGGTACAAATCCCCCCTTACAAACACTTACAATGGAAAACTTATGGAAAATACAGTTTACAGACTTTGCTAGGAAAGAGCAGATACCTACATATACCGTTTTCACAGCATGGAATGGAATATTTTACTTAAAGTTGTAGTACTTTTATGTACATTCACAATATACACAAGCACAGATCAAAGGAGTTATACATTGCTTATTATCATAAGCACAGAGAGAGAGAGAGACTTTAACAGTATGAAATATGCTTATAGTGCACTACCAATGCATATATTTAACATTTTTGAATGCAATTGACTGAATGCTATGAAACTTTTGTACATCCTAGGCAACTAATTATTCATGAAATACAAGCGAAGGTAGATATTATAACAATAATCCATTGTATATCAACTAATTATTCATGAAATACAAGCAAAGGTAGGTATTATAACAATAATCCATTGTATATCAACTAATTATTCATGAAATACAAGCGAAGGTAGGTATTATGACAATAATCCATTGTATATCAACTAATTATTCATGAAATACAAGCAAAGGTAGATATTATAACAATAATCCATTGTATATCAACTAATTATTCATGAAATACAAGCGAAGGTAGGTATTATAACAATAATCCATTGTATATCAACTAATTATTCATGAAATACAAGCAAAGGTAGGTATTATAACAATAATCCATTGTATATCAACTAATTATTCATGAAATACAAGCAAAGGTAGGTATTATAACAATAATCCATTGTATATCAACTAATTATTCATGAAATACAAGCGAAGGTAGATATTATAACAATAATCCATTGTATATCAACTAATTATTCATGAAATACAAGCGAAGGTAGATATTATAACAATAATCCATTGTATATCAACTAATTATTCATAAAATATAAGCGAAGGTAGATATTATAACAATAATCCATTGTATATCAACTAATTATTCATGAAATACAAGCGAAGGTAGATATTATAACAATAATCCATTGTATATCAACTAATTATTCATGAAATACAAGCGAAGGTAGGTATTATAACAATAATCCATTGTATATCAACTAATTATTCATGAAATACAAGCGAAGGTAGGTATTATAACAATAATCCATTGTATATCAACTAATTATTCATGAAATACAAGCAAAGGTAGGTATTATAACAATAATCCATTGTATATGAGGAAAATCAAAAACAGTCACTTATCTTTCCATTTTATTTGGTTGCAGTCTTGATATCTTGATGGAGCTTAGACTCCATACCCACTTCAAGTCATACTAATGAAACTGGAACCTGTGGAAGGAAAATAGCCAGACAAAATAGACAGCATTTCGTTTTGAGTCACTTTACAGAACGGTTTGAGCAGAATCATGTGCAGTTGAACTCGGATCAAGAGTGCGAAAATTGTTGGGTCACACACTGTGGATTTGGAATTTCCATCCTTGACTGTGTGATGTTCAGCTGATGTAAACCTTTCTGTGGAACATGACCAGTAGCTGAGAGCCAGGTTATTCCTGGCTGCAGCACCTAAAAAAATAAAAGAATTTGATGTTTGCCTTGAGGCTCATCTAGAAGTGATTGTGTCTGTCTCTGACTGCATCTATTGCATGACCCTGGGTTTTCTTTTTTTTTTTTTTTTTTGCAATGCAACCCAGTCTAACTTGAGATACACTGGTTGCCCTCACTAAAGGACAGGTACAGGTCTGGTGGAATATCTTCTATCATAAAATTGCTTGTAAGAAGCTTTGGCTCTATGATCATTTTATATTATGATGCATATGGAATAGTTTTTGGCTCAAGTTTGAATTCTAACATTGGTATATTAGTTATTTTCCTTCCAAGCATTAGCAGTGGTGGCCTTACTCCAGTGGCACTGTGTAGTGTAGCTTGGTATGACTTGAGAGCTTTATAAGCACGTAGCTGTCCCAAGAACAAGATGCTTGACAGTTCTACTTGGTTTGCAAGGGTGATCAATATCTCTTCTTCAAATGTTTCTGCATGCTGGCTAAAGCCTTTGTTTCCCCATAGTGCCTTTTTCAAGTTCAGTTAATAAGCATTCCAATGTAGTAAACATATCAATATCAAATCAGGATCAAATTAAGACAGCACAATGTTATATGTCTAGACAAGAAGCTGCCTGACCTCCAGGCATTTCTGCATTTGAAAGGCACCCATATATGGTGTAATCACTGAAACTTGGTTTACAGCCTACTATCATGCCTTCACAGGCAATGGCAATTGTGGTGGCCAATCTATATTTGTCAGAGAACATATTACCTCAAGACAAATTCATTGAGACCTAGAAATGGAAATTATCAAACTCCATATCACATTAAACAAAATCAGCTATTGGTTTGTGGTCTCTTACACGACACCTTCTTTAGCCCCAGAAGTTCATTTCAAGTTCCGAAATGGCTAACTGTTTGAAATATCAGGACCGGCTAAAGCGAGTCCTGAAATACGAAGACTGACCAAAAGATTGGATTTGTATATACCAAGTCTGAGATACCATTTCTTGGAAAATTCCCTTTTCTCTGAGGTATGACAATCTCAGAGTTGGTATATATAAGTTTGGGGGATGCTTGCGCCCCTCATGGGGTCTGCAAAGGGGGCTTATCCCCACTGAAAAAATAAGTTTTAAAGAGAAGAGAGACCTTTGACGTTTGCTTTTCTCCTGTGTTTTCTGGGCGGGCGGGGGGGGGTCAGCATGTTAGCAATCAGCATTTTTGAGTGTCGATATTTCAATAGGGAACTTCGTATCTATGATGGATAACTCTACATAAATAAGGATGCTATCATCATATGAGATGTTAACTACCCATCAACTGACTGCAATACCTACACCTCCAGTGTAGGAAATTATCAGATCTAATAAATAAAAACACAGTGGACAAGACTGTTACTAAACTAGTGGACAAAATATTCTTGTCCTGACTGGCCTAGCCCACCTTGAGAAGGGAGGTACAATTTACAGTGGGAATTGGCAAGGTGTAATTGTTGTTAGGCTCCATAACCTTGAAATTCTTATGATTTCTAAGACCTTTTTAGCTGTTAGGATTTCCCTCCCAGTCAGCCCATTTAATTAAGGGTGGTGAGGACTTGAGGCACTGCCACTATTCTTGAGTCATGTGTCTCTTTATCAGGACCAAACACCAGTACATCATCCATGACAACACCACCATCTTTTTATCCATTTAACAAAGTGTTCATTTCATTTTGAAATATTTCTGGTATTAAAGTTGTCTCAAATCTTATTCTCTTAAAGCAAAACCTTCTCATTGGAGTAGTAATGGTAATTTATATTTGACCATCTTTCACTAGGGCTATTTGCCGAAACCCAAAACTTACTGAAAGTATTTAATGTGGATAATACTTTGGCAAAACCCAAAACTCACTGGAAGCACCTAATATGGAGAATACATTGGCATCAGCACATTCGCATACTATGTCTTCTGGAGTAGGTAGAATAAACCTCCCTCACATGACTAAATCATGAAATCATTTTAGATCAATAGGTTCATAGGTAGGTACTAGGCTATCAGCCCAAGGGCTTAAGTAAGAGTATCCAACAAGGTTCCCTGGCTTATGCCACCCAAGAAAGTTAATTTCCTGTGCCCCTGTCGAGCAGAGACACAGAAGTGATCCCCGGGGTGTATTTCCTATTTCCCATCCACTCAAGATTTTTCTTGAAGAGTGCTAATGAGGAACTTTGCTTGACATACATGGGTAGCTTGTTAAAGAGTATAGGAAGTCTCTGGGACAGGACTCTATCCCTCCAGCATGTCCTGTTTATTGTGGTGACAAGGTTTATGTCCCGAGAACATGTAGCTCGGAGGGATTGGGATTTCTTTAGGTGTGGCATGTCCAACAGCTCTGGGTTTGACATAGCTTTATATGTTAGGCAGAGATCTCCTCAGAGTAGGCAATATGCTACAAAGTAAAGCTGGAGTTTTTTGAGATGGTTAGTGTAGGGCATCTGTTTGAGGCCAGTAATCCTCTTTGTGAGGTACTTCTGTGACCTTTCCAGCTCCTGCAGATGTCTTGTGAGGTATATTCCAGAGGGGGCATTGTACTCTATAATGGGTCTAATGAGTGCCGAGTAGAGGGGAACAATTACCTCTTTTTTCCTGAATGAGAACCCTTTTGTGATGAGGTGTGCCACATAGAAGGATTTCCTGACTACTGTGGTGATGTGATTATCAAAGGAGAGACTACTGTCCACTTGGGTCCCAAAGTCTCTTATCACACATTCAGCGTTAAGTAGACTGCCATTTATGTGGTAGTTCATGGGTACAGTGTTTTTACCAAAGGGGATGACAATGCACTTTTTGCATTGAGCTTGAGGCCATGTCTCTGACACCAGGCATCTGTCTCAGTGAGGCCCTTCTGTAGGATATCCGCATCATTTGGGGACTCGACTATGGCTCCTAGTTTGCAGTCATCTGCAAATGTCATTAACCAGAGGCCTTCTGTGTTAGCCTATACTTCAGAGAAGTAGATACCAAACAGGAGAGGTCCCAAGACTGAACCCTGTGTTACTCCACTTGTCACTGGTTTGAAGTCACATTTGGAGTCTGCAACCTTTACAGTGTGGGTTCTGTTAGTGAGCCAGTTGGCAACCCATCTTGTGATGCAGGGATTTATACCTAGTTTAGTGAGTTTAGCTATAATTCCAGAATGGAGGATGGTGTCGAAAGCCTTGGAGAGGTCAAGATAGGCTGTGTGAACGTCCTTACCCTCATCTACGGCTTTGGTGACTGCCTCAAAAAAGTCTATCAGGTTCAGAATGCATGATCTGCCTTTCACAAACCCAGACTGGGTGGGTTCCAGAGTTTGGGGGTTACCAATATCTTTGTTTATGAGTTCCATGATGATATGTTCCATGGTCTTGCAGACCAGGCTAATAGGGCGATAGTTTCCAGGATCAGTGGTGGCTCCCCCTTTGTGGAGTGGGATAACTGTTGCTGTGTGCCATTCAGTGGGCACAACACCTGACGTGAGACTATGATTGAACATGGTGCTTAGTTGGGGAGCCAGTTCATTCCGAAGTTCGTGTAAAACGCAGGCTGGGATGTTGTGCGGTCCCATGGATGCTGTGTTTTTGGTTTTAGAGAGTGCAGCTTTTACCTGCATAGATGTGATTCACAGGGACACTGCATTCTTCCTGTATAGATATGGGCCCTTTAAGGGGTGAGAGGGGGGTAAAGTTAGCACTGAACCTATCTGCCAGGATGTTTGCAATATCAGTTGGTTCTGTAATTTTTATGTTGTTGTGCTGTAACTCAGAGCAGATCTGGTTGTTGCCATTGATATTCTTGACATAGCTATAGAATGCTTTGTGGTTGCCCCTAGAATTAGTGGTGATTTTGTTTTCATAGCTAGCTTTGGAGGATCTTATAAGGGATCTCAGCTTCTTACTGAAGCTGACCAGTGAGCTCCTCCATTCATGGGATTTTACTCTTTTGCAACAGTTTCTTCCTTCTGTTATAGAGTTTGTTTATGGCAGGGGACCACCAGATTGGCTTCCTGTTTTTGGAGGATAGCATCTTGGTTCTGTTTGGGATAGCATGATCCATGCACTCATGTAAGTGCTTATAGAGTGCATTTGTGTAGGATTCAGCAGTCGTAACTGTATTGTCCATCTGCATGGGTGTCATGAAGTTTGACACTTCTGTCTTAAGAAGCATGAAGTTGGCTTTGGAGAAATTTTTTACCATGGTTTCCTTAATGGTGGGTGGGGGTGGGATGTGGCTATCTAGGGTGATTAGCTTATGGTCGGATCTGAGCAACGAGGAGTTGACTTCAGGTGTGGAACACCAGTCACTCATGTTGGTAATGACTAGGTCTAGGATATTGCTGCCCCTGGTGGGGGTGTGGATAAGTTGATCCAGGGTACTGGAATTTATGATTTCCAGAAAGCATTGATCGAAGGAGTTGGTACATGAGTAGTTTTCCCAGTTAATGATGGGGTAGTTGAAATTGCCCATTATTAGGGTGTTTGGTTGAACCCTAATATTTTCCAGTATATCAAGAAAAGAGGAGTGGGAATCCTGGGGTATGGTGGGGGATCTGTAGCAAGCTACAGTTTGGCCCAGAGTTAGTTACACTTGGATAACCTTGGATGCATTATGCTGCACAACTAGCTTGGAGATGTGGATATCCTTAATGAATATGGACTCACCTCTGCCTTTGGTGTTCTGATCCAGGTTAGATGACCAAAAAGTGTGATATGAGTTATAGCCTGGTAATGCAGGCATGCTCTCTAGAGCCTTGAACTAGGTCTCAGTCACTGCACAGATATCAATGTTCTCCATTTTAAGGAGTGCCTCAAGTGAGTGCATTTTGAGATTTAGACTTCTACCATTGAGTAGCATTACCCTCAGTTTTTTTTCTTGCCTGTTCCTATTACAGTGGTGAATTTGTCATTTGAACCTTGCCTAAAAAAGGCAGTATAGGGGCGGCAAGACCCTTAGCCAGTATCCAGAGTCCCAGGGGCAACAGGTGCAGGCCATCTCTGGCAAAGCATCGTGGTCTGTCAACCATGTCATCCCAGGCAAACAGATACTGGATCCCCTTAGAATGACACCAGAAGCTTAGCCAATTGTTGAAGTCAATCATTTTGTCCTTGTACTGGGGTATCATTCTGGGCAATGGCAGGATGTTACTCAGGGCTAGAGTCATACCTGCCTGGGCTACAAGATTGGAGAGCCCTTCCATGTCTCTATTCATGTAGTCCAGGGAGGTACGTCTCAGGTCATTCACACCAACATGGACAATGACAGAGACATATTTGTACTTGTTGTGGAGTGACCTGAGTGCGTGGGTTATGTGGCAGATCCTGGCACCCGACAGGCTGCTGACGGTGACCTTCTCCTTGTTTAGCCTGGTGAGTGCGACATCAGTGTGCCTGACTATAGAATTACCTGTGACTAGTGTGTTGGGTACATTGTTTTGCCTTATGGGCTGTGGTTTATTGGCACACAGAGTCTGTGGGCTATGTGTCATTTGGGTTGTGTTGGGGGTGGAGGTTGCTTGAGTTTCTGCTTTGGAGGTCTCTCGCTTGAGCAGATTATTACTGACAGCCTCCACAAATGTTTTTGTGTTTCTATGTATGGATTTTGGTGGAGTAGGTTTAGTGGGACTATGTAATGAGTGTGGTGTGGTGCAAGAGTTTACATTCTCCTCTTGACTGTCAAGTTCAATCTTGGTTGGAGAGAGCTTTACCTCCAATTTGGCTAGATAAGTGCATCTCTCAGGTTGTGGTGTTGGGTGGCAGGAGGAGAGGGTTGTCTGTGTACATGAGGCAATTGCTACATTGCCCCAATACATATTCAAACACTGCTACTCTTTGTAATGATTGGGATGATTACCACACCATTCATTCAATTTAGTTAGACTTTCAATCTTTTTTAATTTCTCCAAATCTTTTGGGTTTCTAATACTATGACGGGAATGGACCCCTTTCCTAAGTCAAAGTACGATTAAAGTTAATGAAATTAGTATTGTTTCAAGTCTTTGATGTCAGCCAAAAGTGCTCTTCACAGCACTCGCAGTGTGCCCAGTAATAACTCCTGCAATCCGTATGGGGTTACATGGATTGGTAATGTATCTAAATGCGATTGTAAATTCTTTTTTATAAGACTCATTGCTCAAACTACTAATGGAACTGTCTGGGTGTCTTTCTTCCACATTGCTCTCGTTTCTGTCAGCAGATCCTGATATTTTATTATTTTGTGTCTCTTTCTCTCTATACAAGACACTCTAGTCACTGGGTGTAACAGTTTCAGTTATCAATGCTACTTTTGTCTGCTTTTCTTGGACCACTATATCTGGTAATGGTAATGGGTGATCCCATGTGATATAAACTTCATCATTTTCTTTGATGTTTTGTGGCTCATATTTCCAGTGTTTTTCAGCCACTTTAGTACCATAATCTTTGCACAACCCCAGTGTAACAGTCTTGCCACATTATTATGCCTTTCGGTATACAGTCCTCCTGCCATTAGTATGTCGCACACAGCAACGAGGAGTGCGATGACTTCACAAACCCTACATTTGTCTGTTTCTCCCACATGTTCAATTGACCTTGTAAACCAGTGTGTACGTAGCCTGCTATCTTGGGATGCCAATATTAACCCTTCATCTCTTGGTTTGAATTCGCCTCTCCTTAACCATTCCTGTGTTCATTCCTGATCAATATGAGGTTCTTCCAGAAGTTTTCTATACTTGCAGCTATATTTATGCTTGTTCCACATTGCTTGCCTTCTCATCTGGTCCTTCACCTTATATTCTTTTTTTTGTTTTTTGGCACATTCAATTGCTGCCTGATTTTTATCTACTTTTGCTTTCATTTCCATTCCTGCTTGACACCGATATGCTTCTGCTAAATTAAGCAGAGAAGTCATCTTAGATTTATTCTCCTCATGTTTCAAGACTTTCATTGCATTTAGGTCTTGTGAGGTCAGCTATTTGTGGAGTCCCACGATTGCAGATCTATATCTGTAATCAATTTCAAGGAGGCCCAACCCTCCTTCAGGAAAAGGGAATACATAATCTTGGTATGCACTGATTTTTATAAATTATTTGGTGAGCATGAAGTATCCTTCTTGTTTTCCTATCTAATCTATCCAACACATTCTAGGGCCAGTCAATCACTCCAAAACTATAAGTTAGGACAGGAAGAGCAAATTGGTTTATAGCCTGGATTTTGTTCCTAGATGTCAACGCTGTTTATTAATTTAAGCCTTCTACAGTATTGCTTACTAAGTTTTATTTGCATTTGTTCATGATTTATTGTTGATCCTTCATCAATTCCCAAATATTTATATGTTCCCTCTTGCTCAAGTTCTTTTATATCACATTCTTGTCCTAAACTGATGGTTTCCTGGTGCTGCAGTTTTCCTGCTTTAAAGGTTGCTTTTACACACTTATCAAGATCAAATGGCATTCTTATATCATCATCTGAAAAGGTTTTGACAACCTACAGCTGTGCGTTCAATTCCTCATCTGATGAGCTATATAGTTTTAAATCATCAACAAAGAGAAGATGAGAAATCTTTATACTTTGTTGTTTTTTAGGACCTAAATTGTAGTCATGGCCTAAGTTGTTAAGTAAACAGCTTAATGGCAAGGCAGAATAGCAGTGGTGACAGTGTCACCCTGGAATATCCCCCTTTGAATTTTTCTCCCTGGGATAATAATCTGTCCTTTATCATGGCTTAATTGCAAACTGCCACTGTTTGATGGTCACTGTAATGTGCTAGATCAGTGTAAGGTGTATCTTATTTTAGCACTCTTTTATCCATGAATGTGGGATACTATCAAATACTTTTTATAGTCAATCCATGCCATACTTAAATTCTTCCCCTTTTTACAGTTTTCCAGTATGACTATTTAACAACAAATGATCCTTTGTTCAATATGACTTTCTTTTATTGCCCTTTTGTTCTACTGCCATAATTGAGTTTTCTTCCAAATGACTATAAACTCTGTCGGCATCAATTCCAGTGTATAGTTTATACGTCGTCAGAAGGTAAGTTATTGGTCTATAATTTTTAGGGTAGCTTGCAGGTTCACTCTTAAGAAGGAGCATTGTTTTGCCTGTTGTTAGCCAGGTTGGTGTCTCTTCTGGGTTGCATATAAATAGTTCTTACTCATGGCTAAATCTTTGTGCAAATTATGTTAATACTTTTAACCAAAAGTTATGTACTGCATTTGAGCCTGGGATTTTAAAATTAGGGGCTTTTCTTCACTTTGTCTCAATCTCTCTGACTGTTACTTCATCCCATTTCATATCTTGCACCTTTAAACTTCTTATTCTTCCTTTTACTTTTTCTATCCATTTAACATCTTTGTTATGTTCCACAGGATCTTCATAGATACCTCTCCAAAATGTAACTGCTTCCTCTTTTTTTTTTTTTTTTTTTGTGGTCTTTCAATTGCTTTTACCTTATTTCCCAATTCTCTATAAAACTTTTTTGGGTCATCAACAAATTGCTTATTTTGTACTTTTCATTTATATTTATCTGTGTATCTCTTAAGTTTTTCTGCTTGTGCTGAAATTTTAGTTTATTTGCAATAGTGCATGATAGACCCTGGTCTGTTCTAATACTATGCATTGCTTTAATAACATCTATCTTTCTCAACATTTTTGTTGATCTATTCCCTCTTCTATAGTCTTCCAAGAGTGACACTTCTTGTCTTAATTGCTTTATAGTTTTCTCTATTCAATACTTCCATGATGGTATTTGATTTCTCCCCTTCCTTTCCCTCACTACCCTGTGATCTTGTGGTAGAACTTTATCAGTTATTAATTTAGCTGCACAGTAACATATCCTGTTTACTTCTGTTATATCACATGGAACTCTATGGACAGTTCTAATTACTGAATTCATTTGTATCATCAGACATCTGACTTTTTGGGTTTTATTGACCTTCTGCAGTCTATTTCTCTCATTGATCTTAATATATCTATCATGTCTATTAAGCCAAGCAACACTTCTCTTAGCTCATTTTCTTCCAAACTGAGGGCACATCCCTTGTTTTCCATTTCCTGTGGGCATTCTATAGAAAGTTCTATACCATCTTCCTGTGGTACCTTTTCTTCAATTTCATCCTGTGCCATCTGTTGGTCTATCATATGAGAACTCACTGGCCTATCACTCCTCTCCATTGATTGCATCAGAGTTTCCACAGTTTCCTGTTCCTTTCCTTGCTGCCTAGCTTCAAGTGAATGTTTATACTGATTTCCTGTGGAGGGTTCCAAGATATCTTCATATGGCACCTGACCAATTGCTTCCTGTTCTACTGATGTCCCCTTAATTTGGATATCCATTGCTCTATCCTGTTATGGTGCTTTCTGCATTCGATTTTCTACACACTGAATCCTTCACTTTGCAGGTACTCGAATTATATGAGGTGCTTGCTTTCTTTTAAGATCTCCCTCTACTTTAGACTACATAGAAAATGTCATTCTGCTGTGTGTGTTTAAGGTGTATGGGATCACATTTACCTTTAATTGTATCTTTATTTGTTCTCAGTTTAGCAGTCCAACTTCACCAAAAACTTCCAGATTAATTTCATTTACTGTAATAATCTGCCCCATCTCACACGATGCCATAGGTCTACTGTACAGGTTATTTTTGTTACAGACCTTCCAGCACATAAACCCTGAACTTATACATATGCCTGTCCTGCAGGTCTATGTATTTCTGTCTCTGCTTCATGCAACTTCAGGCACTTTAAGATGCTTTAATAAGTAGCATATAATACCACAGCAATACTGGCCCATGTATCCGTCTTAAAGCTTACTGAATTTCTGTAAATAGGAAGTTTTAATGCCAGTCTGATTCATTGCTTAGCATAATAGTTACTGAATCTAGAGATCTCAGTTTTGTTTTCAGTTACTAGTTCTTTAATCATCTTAGTTTTACAAATGACAACAAAATATTCCATTTTATTGTACTACTTAAACCTTCTGCTATGTGTAGCATGCTGCTATCACTGCATAAAGATAATTATACACACGAGAGCCATTTCACTTCACAAAATCATGTGCCGGTCCAGCAATGATACAGATATTTGCATGTTTCAGAGCAGCTGAGCAAGTTGGATAAAGAAACCAAACAAAAATCCAAGTAAACAGTTTTTTTATGCAATGGGCAAGGCAAGGCACTGGAGGGCAATATACAGAAGAGGGCTGCTTCTTGTATACTCACTCTGCTCCCTGCAAGCAAAGGGTTAATCCTTATATACTCGTTCTGTTTTCTGTACACAAAGTGTTACTCCTTATATACTAACTCTGATCCCTGTACACAAAGGGTTACTCCTTATATACTAACTCTGCTCCCTGCACACAAAAG
Source organism: Protopterus annectens (assembly GCF_019279795.1). Classification (NCBI taxonomy): domain Eukaryota; kingdom Metazoa; phylum Chordata; order Ceratodontiformes; family Protopteridae; genus Protopterus; species Protopterus annectens. Next base: position 634,535,066 of record NC_056749.1, read on the forward strand.
GTTACTCCTTATATACTCACTCTGCTCCCAGCATACAAAGGGTTACTCCTTATATACTCATTCTGCTCCTTGCACACAAAGGTTTACTCCTTATATACTCACTCTGCTTCCTGCACACAAAGGGTTACTCCTTATATACTCACTCTGCTTCCTGCACACAAAGGGTTACTCTTTATATACTCACTCTGCTTCCTGCATACAAAGGGTTACTCCTTATATACTCACTCTGCTTCCTGCTCATATAGTTACTCCTTATATACTCACTCTGCTCTCTGCACACAAGGGTTACTCTTTATAAACTCTGCTCCCTGCACACAAAGTGTTACTCCTTATATACTCACTCTGCTCCCTGTATACAAAATGTTACTCCTTATATACTCTGCTCTCTGCACACAAAGGGTTACTCCTTATATACTCACTCTGCTCCCTGCACACAAAGGGTTACTCTTTATATACTCACTCTTCTCCCTGCGCATAAAGGGTTACTACTTATATACTCACTCTGCTCCTTGCACACAAAATGTTACTCTATATATATTCACTCTGCTCCCAGCACACACGGGGTTACTCCTTATATACTCACTCTGCTCCCTGCACACAAAGGGTTAATCCTTATATACTCAATCTGCTCCCTGTACACAAAGGGTTACTCTCTATATACTCGCTCTGCTCCCTGCACACAAAGGGTTACTCCTTATATACCCACTCTGCTACCTGTATACAAAGGGTTGCTCCTTATATACTCACTCTGCTTCCTGCACACAAAGGGTTACTCCTTATATACTCACTCTGCTTCCTGCACACAAAGGGTTACTCTTTATATACTCACTTCTTGCACACAAAGGGTTACTCCTTATATACTCACTCTGCTATCTGCACACAAAGGGTTACTCGTTATATACTCATTCTGCTTCCTTCACACAGAGTTACTCCTTATATACTCACTCTGCTCCTGGTACAGACAGGGTTACTCCTTTTATACTCACTCTGCTCTCTGCACACAAAGGGTTACTCCTTATATAAATCCCAACAGGTAAGAGATACAACCGAAATTAATTCGAACAGGATGAATAAAATCTAACTATCTATCTAGTAGAAGTATTATTAGAGGTTGTATTGTCAAACAATTTCATGATTTTTGAAGGGCAATTTTATCTTTAGAATACATGAGTAGCGATGGGGTCACCTTTCGGTGGAAGTTTTGCAAACTGTATCATGGCACATTGGGAAAAAATATTGTTATTTAAAAACAACTTATTTCAAGAGAATGTCAAATGGTATACTAAGTACCAAGACAACATGTTCCTCATTTGGAAAGGTGAAAAAGAACTTATTGAACCCTTTATAGTGAGTATCACTAGTATGACCATTTTTTTAGAATTTACATACAACATAGAGTCGAATAACATCAATTTCCTTGACATAAACATAGCCAAGGATAGAACTAACCATAGATACAAGACTACAATTTATAGAAAACCAACCCATTCAGATGCCTTTCTGGACTTTACCAGCAGCCATCCTTACCACCAAAAAAGAGCTGTGGTAAAAGGACAGATTGTAAGGGCTGCTAGAATGGTTTCTGATGAGTTAGATTACATCAACGAATGTGAAGTGTTAAAAATAATGTTTATCCAAAGGGGCTATCCAGAGGAACTCGTAGAAAGCATCATCTATGAGGTTAGTACAAAAAGAACTTCAGGGCATTTTAAACCATTATTGCAAAATGGTTATGTCCATAGTCCGGAGAATACATTTGATCAACCAAATATGTGTACACATGGTATAGCCCAAGACCTGAGGCTCAGCTTTTTATGTACATATTCTATGGATTACATAAGAGTACGGGAAATTCTTAATAAAAACTGGACAATAATTTCAGAAGATAATAGTTTAAACAAAGTTTTAAGTAATGGGCCTAGAGTAATATACAGAAGAGGCCACAATTTAAAATCTTTGCTTGAAAGGAAAACAAAACATAATAAGACTTTCGGAATGAATAAATGTGGAACATGACAACAATGTAAATACATTAAATTAGAAAACAGAGTGACCATAAGGGATACAACCTATTTTATTAATGGTAGATTTAATTGTGAAACAAAAGGGGTTGTATATGCAGCGTGCTGTGAATTTTGTGCATCATACTATATAGGAAAGATGGAAAGAAAAATAAAGCAAAGGATTTATGAACATCAATATTGTATCAACAGAAGGGATGCAACAAATGCTTTAGATAAACACATTGTGGACTATCCAAATCATAGATTCCAGTTTATAATACTTCAACAGCAGCAGTGTGATATAAGAGGTGGCCATGGCAATTAAAGCTCGAGGAAAATGAAATAATGTGGCAGATTAGGACAATAGCCCATATTCCACCAGGCCTGAACGAGTATGTGTCAATAAAAAGTATTTTGAAATTAAAAGCTTTGTGTGGGTAAAAGTATGGTACTCAAACCTGGGATACATATGTACTTAGTAATAAAATGTATGGGCTGAGAGAACTAATTGTGGAATTAAAATTATTTCATATAGGTTAGAGAATTTTCTGTATTCATATTTTTTGTTAAATTAGTGAAATTTTAGGTAGAATGTTGTTTTTATATGTAAACAGGATAATTTCTAACATGAGCTTTTTAATGTTAGATGTTATGAGTATACTATATATACATGTGTAAGGTATATATGGTGTTTACAGCATACTTTTTAAAATAATCGATCATCATTTTTTAGATTTAATTTAATGCTGTTGTGGTACAGGCATATTTAACATGATGGCACTAATACATAAGTATTGAATAGTTAGACACAAATAAGCGACAAGCTAGGTTTAGGTTAAACAAAAGCAACAATACTAGTAAAAGTTGTTGAGCGTCTAAGACGAGCATCCATATATTTAAAAAGTAAAGTTGTCCGTTTTAAAACATGTGTGCTTAAGTAATGGTACCAGAACAATATTAGGATAAGCAATGGTTTCATTTGTTTATTTTTCGGGTCGGAAAGGCCTTTTGGAAAGTGCACATGGATGTATGACTATTTATTTGTTGAATGGGTTTTAAAAATAAGTGCTCCTTTAATAAAAGTAATTGTGTAATTGAATAATCAAACAAGGATTACGCTAGCATAAAGGTGTGTTTTTGATGTAATTTTTCTGAAGAAGGGAAGGCATTGATCTCGCTGAAAGCGCTAATTAAACCTGTGTTTTTATTCATTCTGTTCGAATTATTTTCAGTTGTATCTCTTGCCTGTTGGGATTTAAACAGTTTTTAACTTTTTTTTGTGTACGTTACTCCTTATATACTCACTCTGCTGCCTGCACGCAAAGGGTTACTCCTTATACACTCACTCTGCTCCCTGCACAAAAAGAGTTACTCCTCAGATACTCACTCTGCTCCTGCACACAAAGGGTTACTCCTTATATACTCACTCTGCTCCTTGCACACAAAGGTTTACTCCTTATTTACTCACTCTGCTCCCTGTACCCAAAGGGTTACTCCTTATACATTCACTCTGCTCCCTGCATAAAAAGGGTTACTCCTCAGATACTCACTCTGCTCCTGCACACAAAGGGTTACTCCTTATATACTCACTCTGCTCCTTGCACACAAAGGTTTACTCCTTATATACTCAATCTGCTCCCTGTACCCAAAGGGTTACTCCTTATATACTCACTCTGCTCCCTGCACACAAAGTGTTACTCCTTATATACTCACTCTGCTACCTGCACACAAAAGGTTACTCCTTATATACTCACTCTGCTCTCTGGCACACAAAGGATTACTCCTTATATACTCACTCTGCTTTCTGCACTCAAAGGGTTACTCCTAATATCTTCACTCTGCTACCTGCACACAAAGGGTTACTCCTTATATACTCACTCTGCTCCCTGCACATAAAGGGTTACTCCTTATTTACTCTGCTCCCTGTAGACAAAGGGTTACTCCTTATATACTCACTCTCCTCCTTGCGCACAAAGGGTTACTCCTTATATATATTCACTCTGCTCACTGCACACAAAAGGTTACTCCTTATATACTCACTCTGCTCCCTGAACACAAAAGGTTACTCCTTATAAACTCACTGTGCTCTCTGCACACAAAGGATTACTCCTTATATACTTATTCTGCTCCCTGCAGACAAAGGGTTACTCCCTATATACTCACTCTGCTCCCTTTATACAAAGGGTTGCTCCTTATATTCTCTGCTCCCTGAATACAAAGGGTTACTCCTTATATACTCACTCTGCACACAAAGTGTTACTCCTTATATACTCACTCTGCTCCCTGCACACAAGGGGTTACTCCTTATATACTTACTGCTCCCTGTACACAAAGGGTTACTCCTTATACACTCACTCTGCTCCCTGCACATAAAGGGTTACTCCTTATATACTCACTCTGCTCCCTGTACAGACAGGGTTACTCCTTATATACTCTTTCTGCTTTTTGCACACAAAGGGTTACTCATTATATACTCACTCTGCTTCCTGCACACAAAGGGTTGCTCCTTATATACTCACTCTGCTTCCTGCACACAAAGGGTTACTCTTTATATACTCACCCCACTTCCTGCATACAAAGGGTTACTCCTTATATACTCACTCTGCTTTCTGCACACAAAGGGTTACTCCTTATATATTCACTCTGCTCCCTGCACACAAAATGTTACTCCTTATATACTCACTCTACTCCCTGCACACAAAGGGTTACTCCTTATATACTCACTCTGCTCCCTGCACACAAAGGATTACTCCTTATATACTCACTCTGCTCTCTGCAAACAAAGGGTTACTCCTTATATACTCACTCTGCTTCCTGCATACAGAGTTACTCCTTATATACTCATTCTGCTCCCTGTACAGAGAGGGTTACTATTTATATAGACACTCCTTATATACTCACTCCACTTCCTGCACTCAAAGGGTTACTCTTTATATACTCACTCCACTTCCTGCACACAAAGGGTTACTCCTTTTATACTCACTTTGCTTCCTGCACACAAAGGGTTACTCCTTATATACCCACTCTGCTACCTGCACACAAAGGGTTACTCCTTATATACTCACTCTGCTACCTGCACACAAAGGGTTACTCCTTATATACTCACTCTGCTACCTGCACACAGGCTTATTTTGACCAGTATTGTATTTCTTCTTCAGCTTGCCATTTTTTCTGCATTTTACCTAATGTACATATAATTTGAAATATTCATGTTAGCACTACATTTCTCTTTTTTAATAATTCAGCCTCTCTAGTCAATTGTACAGCTTTTTCCAAAGTGTGTCTGATACTTTTGAGACACTTAAGTATCTGGCAGCACAATTATAGATATGTCTGTAATCTGTTTATTGTTCATTTCATCAAACCCACAGTTTTTACTCAACTCATGCATGCTCCTGATAAAAACTTTAAGAATATCAGCTTCAGCTTTCACACATCTGTGGAAGCATGCCCTTAAAACACACACACACACACATACACACACGCATACATATATATAGAGAGATTTTTTGGGGGTCTAAAATGTTCATTGAGCTTCCTTATTACTGACTCATATGTAATACACTGGCCCTCAGAATATAACAAAAAAAAACAACAGATGCAACCCTTTAGGAACACTTAAATGTACAAAGATTTAGTGCTTTCGTCAGTAGTAACTCCAACTTCATCAGAATAACATAATTTCAAAATAACACACTTTTTATACATTAAATTCAGTCACATGTCCACAATTAAAAACTACCTTTCCCAGTTTTAAAGAAATATTACATTCCCTTTTTTGTCAAACACAGTAAACACATAATGTACATTTATAGGTTAAAAATACTTTGCATCTTATATGAAAATTTCAGTAAACCCATTCATAATAATACTGCACACAATATTTTTTTAAAAGCAGTTCTGATTTCAGTTTCAGTACACTATTGATGAATATAGTTTCACTGAGACCTGGGGGGGGGGTACCTGCATTACACTTTATTTATAGGTTCATAGGTTTATACTAGGCTATCTGCCCTAAGGCATTTATAAGCCTAGCCCAAATTTTTGTGGCTTACGCCACCCCTTATATGAAAAAATACTGTGCCTATTAGTTTGTTGTGCCTCTGTCCAGCAGTGACACAGAGATGATTCCTGGGATAAACCTACGATCTCCCATCCACAGGTCAAGATTTCTCTTGAACAGAGCCAGCGAGGTGCTCTGCCTCGCATGGATCGGGATTTTATTCCACAGCATAGGGAGTCTCTGAGTGATAAATCTATCCCTCCAGCACATCCTATTTATATCCGTGCTAAGGTTTAAGTCGCTTGCTCTAGTGGTTTTGGTGGATTTGGATTTTTTGAGGTGGAGCATGTCCATTAATTCTGGGTTGGACATGGCCTTGTATGTCAGGCACATGTCACCTCTGAGCAGACGGTATGCAATTGAATAGAGCTGGAGTTTCTTCAATCTGGCAGCATATGACAGATTTTGGAGTCCCTTTATCCTTTTGGTGAGGAACTTTTGGGGTGTCTCCAATTGCTGCAGATGTCAGGTGAGATACATCCTGAATGGGGCATTGTACTCGATCATTGGTCTGATAAGTGAAGAGTACAGGGGAACAATGACCTCACTAGATCTGGATGTGAATCCCTTCATGATCAGGTGGGCAATGTAGAAGGTCTTTCTAACCACTTTAGCAACGTGAGTGTCAAAAGAAAGGCCACTGTCAACCTGGGTCCCCAGGTCCCTGATAACCTCTTCTGTGCTTAGTGGATTGCCACCTATATGGTAGCTTGGGGTTACCTTGTTTTTCCCGAAGGGTATGACTATACATTTTTTGCCATCTTAACTCTTTGTATTCTAAGTACATGTCTGCATATCCCCCTCATAGTCCCATATCCACTTTGTGAACTGCTATAAATTTAAAACTAGTGCATTCTTGTCATCCCCTCTGGATATGTCGCACTGATGTTGATATATTCTTTTCCTAAACATACCCTTTGTTTTTCCTATATAAAAATTCAAACATTCCTGACAGACAGCTAAATAAATTATACCAGAACTATAAACATTGGAACTTGTGTTGTATTTTTACTAATTCGCCAGTTCTAATTCTGACTTCTGTTCCTTCTAAAATGTACCTGCATTGGCCCACAAAAAATAAAAAAAAAACATGATCTATATATTTCCTCCAGTGCCTTGCCAGTTGCATACATGAAACTGCTTACTTGGATTTCTTGGTTTCTTTTTCTAACTTGCCAGCTATTCTGAAACATGCAAATATCTGCACTATTGCTGGCCAGTCAAATGGCTTTGATGGGTTTAATTTCATCATATTTCATGAAAATTCAGTTTTCTGGGGCTAAACAGCCAACATTTGGTATATCAATCACATTGCAAGATAAAACTTCTAATTCTCAGTAAACAACTTACTCTCAGCTTGCTGGTACTCACCTAAGTCAGTGGCACATTTTTTTCTGGTCTGAAATGACATTTCTGATATTCTTTTCTTTAAACAGTTCCCATTTCTCACAGCACATAATGATACGCACATTTGATAACCCAGTCATCTTCATAGGGAATGTAAATAATACAAAGATACAGCAGCATTTAAACTGCAACAGAAAAATGACACTACAGCAAAAATAACATTATCGGCTTCTTCACTCATCATAAACAGACTTGCATTAACTAAACCTGGTGCAGTGCATTGTGGGATATATCGTAAAATTGCAGGATTATTATACATATTCACAATATCTATGTATGTGTACATATATATATATATCTATATATATATATATATATATATCAGTCTATAAACACAGAACTGGTAACACGTTTCTTATCATAACATTGTTTAAGTTATTTAATTTTTAACTATAGATGCTGCATGAATCTTATCACACACAGATACTGCTTTATTTTAAGATATATGATGCTTTGTAGTTAACTATCTAAATGCATTAATAAATAAATGCCACCATACATTGTGTGTGTGTGTTTGTGTGTGTGTGTGTGGGGGGGATCAGATTCATAAAAGCAATGAAAAATGATTTTAGCAGATATAAACTAAGCACTTGGATAGTAGTGTGGTAATGTGCTAAAGATATGCAGCTCACAGTTCAAAACAAGAAATATAAACATCAGTCTTTTATTGAAGCCTTTATAGGGGAAGCATGTTAGGAAACAGAGGAGTACCAGCTCTGATCCACCACCAGGTTGCCATGTTTCCTGTGCCTGACTACTACTGATCAGAAAAATAACAGCCCAGACATTTCACCCCAGTGAACCAGGCCAAACTGAGTAAGTGTTAGTACCAACAGCTGCATAGCAGGCAAGGATACCCTACTCAACTATGATCATTCAGAAGACATTGTACTGGCAAATGGTCAACAGAATTACCATGACAAAAGTGTTTGAGGTTTATGAAGCTGTGTAGCCTCTACACAAGCCTCTGAGATGGCTAATACTGAATGAGATGAATGTAAGCAGAGCTTTGGGTGTAGTAAGTATTAGCCCAGTCTAGTGACACACAGTAGACACCCTTGGTGCAACATAGTCATTGGTGTTGCCATCTAAGATATTGAACAGTCTTATGGGCACACTGGAGAATATACAAGACACATACCATGTTTCCAACCATGACATTCTAGTATCAGGAAATAATTTAGGGATATGGAGTGGTAACCCAGGGACAATGTATGAAACACTGACCTCTAGGTGTGAGATGCCCATGTTATATATAGAGGGCTACTACACCTGCTGTAAGAATAAGTCCTACTAGTACTGCCCTCTGAAAAGTATATCAGCATGAAAGGAATGACCATCACACAGACCATAGAGCACAGTGAATAACTGAGGAAAAGTACTGGCCATCACCACACTTAAATGCTGGATAAGTGCAGAGGACAAAGTTCATGATGTCTTTAGGAAAAAGCCAGCACATCCAGTGACAAAACAGAGTTGATCATACAGCAATTCCTTATAGAGAGAAGCATGGAAGTGAAACTGCTACTCCCAGAGAAATGGTCTTTGCATCAGGCAATGAGAAGATGTCATAGAAGCTGTGTCCTATGCCATGGAAAACACTGTCCTCCCTAGGAAGTATAATCAGTGACGTCCCCCAAAACATGGAATATTCTCCATGTGAACCATTGTCCTCCATGATGAAAAGTCAATGTATGTTATGCTCACCACTAAAAGGGAACATGCATGTCTAGCTCATGTCATAGGTCTGAATGACAGATAGCCTAAGCTATCAGACCTAGGGTCTATATAAGCCTAGCCATAACAATTCCCTGCCTATTTCTTCCCACAGAATTTACTTCCCTGGACCCCTGTCTAGCAGGGCTACTGATGTGATTCCCGGGTTGAATTTTCTATCTCCCATCCAGTCATGATGGTTCCTTTTGAAGAGGGCCAAAGAGGCGCTCTGCTTGACATGTATGGGCAGTCTATTCCAGAGTCTGGGGAGTCTCTGGGTCAGGAACCTATCATTCCAGCATGTTTTGTTCATTGGGATGACAAGGTTTAGATCCCTGGAGCATGTGTCTCTGAGGGATTGGGATTTCTTTAAGTGTAGCATGTCCAACAGCTCTGGATTTGACATGACCTTGTATGTTAAGCAGAGAAATCGCCTCTGAGTAGACGATATGCGACAGAGTATAGGTGGAGGTTTTTTAGATGGTCAGCATAGGGCATCTGTTTTAAGCCTGTGATTCATTTAGTGAGGTATTTCTGCGGCCTTTCCAGTTGCAGATGTCTTGAGAGGTACATACCAAATGGGGCGTTGTATTCTATAATGGGTCTAATGAGGGATGAGTACAGTGGGACAATGATCTCCTTTTTTCTGGATGGAAAGCCCTTAGTGATGAGGTGTGCCACATCGAAGGATTTCCTGACTGTTGTGGCAATGTGGTTATTGAAGGTGAGACCACTGTCCACCTGTGTCCCTAAGTCTCTTATCACACTTTCAGTGTTTAGTGTACTGCCACCTATGTGGTAATTTATGAGTACATGTTTTTTCCCTAAAGGGGATAACTATACATTTCTTGGCATTGAGCTTGAGCCAATGGCTATGGCACGAAGTATCTGTTTCTGTAAGCCCCTTTTGTAGAATATCTACATCATTTGGGTATTCAATAATGGCTCCCAGTTTGCAGTCATCTGCGAAATGTGTTAGCCAGAGATCCTTAGTGTTGGCGTGTACTACAGAAAAGTAGATGCCAAACAAGAGTGGTCCCAGGACTGAATCCTGAGGTACTCACTTGTCACTTGTCTGAAGCAGGATTTGGAGTCGGCTACTTTTACAGCTGGCAACCCATCGAGTGACGTAGGGATTAATGCCTAGCTTAGTAAGTTTATCTATGATTCCAGAGTGGAGGATGGTGTCAAAGGCATTGGCAAGGTCCATATATTCTGTGTGGACCACCTTACCCTTGTCCATGGCTCTGGAGACTGATTCAAAGAAGTCAGTCAGGTTCAGGAGACAGGCTTGGCTCTTCATAAGCCCAAACTGTGAGGGGTCCAGTGTTTGAAGGTTGCCAATGTCTTTGTTTATAAGTTCCATGATAATACATTCCATGGCCTTACAAATCAGGCTCATCAGACTGATAGGGCGGTAGTTCACAGGATCCAAGGTGGATCCCCCTTGTGGAGAGGGATAACTGTAGCTTTGCACCACTCAGTGGGCATGAAGCCTGAGGTGAGGCTATGATTAAACATGACACTTAAGTGAGGTGACAGTTCAGTTTGTAGTTCATGTAGTACACAGCCTGGGATGTCGTCTGGTCCCATGGATGCTGTATTCTTAGCTTTGTAAAGTGCATTTTCACCTGTGTCACCATTATTGCTAGAATTTGGCAATCTTTCAGTACTGAGATGGGCCCTTTAGGGGGTGAGTGGGGGGTGAAGTTTGCCCCGAATTGATCTGCCAGGATATTAGCAATATCCTTGGGATTAGTATATTTAATGCCATTTTGTTGTAGCTCAGAGCAGATCTGAGCATTGCCATTTAGATTCTTGACATAGCTATAGAATGCCCTGTGGTTGTCTTTGGAATCTTTTGCAATTTTATTTTCGTAACTAGCTTTGGAGGATTTTATGAGGGATCTCAGCTTCTTACTGAGGCTGGTAAGGGAGTTTTTTGCATCCTGGGATTTTCCTCTCTTCGCATTAGTTTATTCCTTTTGTTGTAACGTTTGTTTATGGCAAGAGATCACCAGATTGGCTTCCTTCTTTTTGGAGGAGAGCGTCTGGTTCTATTGGGGATGGCACGATTCATGCATGAGTGGATGTGCTCATACAGTGCCTTAGTGTAGGATTCAGCAGTCGAACTTTCAGTTCCCGTCTGAGTGGGTGTCATGAAATGTGTCACTTCTGAGACTTGAGTAGCATGAAGTTGGCTTTGGAGACATTTTTTACGGAGATTTCCTTACTGGGGGTGGGATGTGGATGTCTAGGGTGATTAGCTTATGGTCAGACCTGACCAACGAGGGGGTGACCATAGGTGTGGAGCATTGATTTCCCATGTTAGTAATGACCAGGTCTAGGATATTGGAGCCCCTGGAGGGACTAAGGATTAGTTGATCCAGGGCGTTGGAATTTATGAATTCCAAGAACCGCTGGGCTGTAGTTTTCCCAGTTAATTGCAGGGTAGTTGAAATCACCCAGTATTAGGGTGTTTGGTTGTACCTTAATATTTTCCAGTATGTTTTGAAAGGTGTAGTGAGAATCTTGGGGCATGGTGGGGGATCTGTAGCAAGCTACAATTTGGATTGCAGTCTTACCTAGTGTTAGTTGTACCTGGAGAATTTCAGACGCATTGTGTTGGGCAACTAGCCTGGTGGTGTGAATATGGACACTCTTCCACCTTTAGTGTTTCGGTCCTGGTTTGGTGGCTGAAAACTGGTGTAAGAATTGTAGCCTGCTATTTCAGGGGTGCTCTCTGGAGTCTTGAACCAGGTCTCAGTTACTGCACAGATATTGATGTTCTTCATTTTTAGGAGTGCCTCGAGGGAATTCATTTTGAGGCTTAGACTTCTAGCATTGAGTAGCATTACCTTCAGATTTTGCATGCTTGTACCTGTTATGGTGGTGGTTTTGTCCTTTGAACTTTGCCTAAAAAAGGCACTATAGGGGTGGCAAGAGCCTTAGCCAGTAATCTGAAATCCAGGGGCGACAGGTGCGGGCCATCTCTGGCAAAGCATCATGCCGCCCCAGGCAGACAGATATTGGATCCCCTTTGAATGACACCAGAAGCTTAGCCAATTGTTGAAGTCAATCATTTTGTCCTTATACTGTGGAATCATTCTGGGCAAAGGCATGATTCTACTCAGAGCTAGGGTCATACCTGCCTGGGCCACATGATCCGAGAGCTCTTCCATGTCTCTCCATGTAGCCCAGGGTAGTACATCTCAAGTCATTCACTCCAATATAGATAATGACAGAGTCATATTTGTATTTGTTATGGAGTGACTTGAGTGCATGCATTATGTGGCAGATCCTGGCACCCGACAGGCAGCTGACTGCAATTTTCTCCTTGTTCAGCCTGGTGAGTGGGACATCAGTGTACCTGACTATAGAGTCACCTATGACTAAAGTGTTGGGTACGTTGTCTTGCCTTAGGGGCTGTTGTTGGGTGGCACACCGGTGTTATGAGCTATGAGACACTTGGGTTGTGATTGGCGTTTTTTTGCATTTCAACTTCAGAGGTCCTTGTTGCTTGGGCAGGTTACTGTTAAGGGCCTCCACATGTGTGGGTTTAGTGTTGCTATGTGTGGGTGTTGATGGTGTGGGTTTAGAAGGGCTATGTACTGCCTGAGGTGTAGTGCGGCTGTGAACCTTCTCCTCTTGACTGTCTAGCACAATCTTGGGCGGAGAGAGCTTTGCTTCCAGTTTGGCTATGTAAATGCATCTCTTACAGGTTGTAGTGTTGGGTGGTAGGAGGAGAGGGTTGTCTGTGTACATGAGGCAATTGCTGTATTGCCCCAGTATGCCCAGATTCACCAGGTGGACAAGACAAATCACTGGAAGCTGACCCTTGAACATGCCTGGTTTGGTGCTTTTTTTTTTTGTAAAGTACAAGAGCTGTTTTCCCTTACCTTAGCAAGGTACTTTGCAATTATAGGCTGTTTAGTGCCTACTATTAATTTCTCCTTATTAACAAGGATAGTTGAGTGTTTGTATCAGTTTAAGACTTCCTATTGCTTTCGAGAAGGTTTTAAAACAAGTGGTTGTCACAGGGATGCTTAAAGGTAAGATGAAAAAAAATGGTTTATTCTAAACACTGCAGTGTGCACTAGAGGTGTTATGTGAAAGTAGGTAACTTAAGTTTTACCTGTCTAAAAGTTAAGTTTTAGTGGAGAGTCACTATTTTTAAAACAGCAAGATAGATTGAAAAGGGGTGGTCACTTTTGTATTCCGGTACTATGGAATACAGTAGGATGGCCAATAAATTTAAATAGTTAAAGGGGAGTGATTTCACAAAATGATAATGTTGTGCTTACTCACACAAGCCAGTAAAAACAGAGAGGTAATGAGATATATGGTCAAATTAACATAAGGGGAAGGCAACTAGAAAGACATTGGTGTTTAAGAACACTACAGTAACCGGGTAGGAGGGTGGGGAAAATAATTTCTGCCAGACTCACAAGAGACAGAGCTGTGGTCTCTTCAAGTTTTAATATGCAGTTAAAAGCAGAATACAAGTAAAACACAGGGTAAATAAAACAAATCACAGTATTCAAAATAGAAAAAGGCAATAAAGTAATACAACAAATAAAAAGCAAACTAACCTTTCCCTCACAGCAAAGTGTAGCAGACTCTGGGTGAGCCTTTCTAGTAAATATACCTTCATAAACAGTAGAATGCCAGCAGTTGTACACAATTCATGGGTGTGTTGGCACTTGTGACCCAAAAGGTATGTGATTCTGGTATGTGCTGATGTCTTTTAAGTCCCAGGACATGTACGAGAACATGTTAACCTGCATTGCAAGCATGGCAGAGGATGCAAGGATACAATTGCAGCAAGGCTATATTATCATGGATTTTGAGAGGATGGCTTACAATGTAGCTTGATGTGTGTTCTCTGTGGCAAGCCTAATAGGATGCAATTTACATTTGGCCCAAAAACTGTGGCACCATGTACAGAAAAGGCGGTTTCAGAAGAAGTACTGCAGAAGCCCAGAGTATCAACTGGAAGTGAAACAACTACTGGCCTTGGCAAACTTGCGGGCAGAAGAGATTCTGATAGCTGGCAGGGGGCTGTGTGACACCATGTCCAAGTGCAGTACTGACCTGTTTAGCAGGTTTGGGGGCACATACTTGGGTGTTAGATTTCCCATGACACATGCATTAAGAAGTGACTACATTTCCCAGTCTTATATCCACCAGTATTCTGGTCAGTGCACGACTTAGCCATGGAGGATCTTCCTTGTACACAAAATAGTCTGGAGGGTTGACACACGAAGCTGCAGTCATTATTCCATACAGACCATGTTGATATACAGGAGCTCCTTCTTTTTATCTTGGACAACAGGACAGAATTTCCATTTTGTCATACTGAGTGGCAATGGAGTGTGCCAATTTCTATTGGAGTAAGTGGCAGCAGCAAAATGCCACTCTGCAAAGGACTATGATTTCATGTACTGAGATGCCTGTAGCACAGTATATTCATTCAGTGCCATACCATTTAAGCAGTCCCGCCTCATACTCTTCTAAGGTATTGATGTATGTGCTTACTGCTGTGGTTGAAGTTTGCAGGCATCAACAAACATACACCTCTCTCTATACATGTGCACAGACTTGGGGAATATGGCCTTGGATTCATCACGGTCCATATATGTTTGGATCACACTGTATTGCTGTGATCTTCTGCACAACATTATTTGCCATGAGTATTTGGGTATAAAGCCTCTTGTGTTCATTGCACACATGCACATTCCAGAGCACTGTGTTGTGATGTGTTTCATTTGTTTGTTTGTGGATTTACTTTTTCAATGTAATAAATGGTGTAGTTTATTTTTCAATGAAAGGCAGCTAGTATGAGGAATGGGCTTATACATGGCGGGATATGTGTCTGCTAATTTTCTGCTGTCATTTGATGCCCTTTGTGCATGATTGACAGCTTCTTGTGGGCTGTCCATTGGATGGGTTCCTTCCACTCATTTAAAATAATGTCTACAGATATCGTGATGTGATGTTACTGCAAATGAGTTCAAAATATGTCACATCCCTACCGGCACATCGACCACTACACAAGGTACACAACAGCATACCTCATTCCTGTACAGTGTTTTGCTACTGTCGAAATTGTGACCATCCCTGCTCTTTCTGACATGGGTGATAGTTTTTTATTCCACAAATGTGTCCATTGGATGGCTATTGGCTGACACCTTCCAGTCATGGTTCATGAGTTTCGGTACATTAAATTATTTGCACATATTGTTTTTGTGGAGGCTCTTTTCATTTCCAGAACTTTGGATTTGCCTTTTCACGTTCAGGTTGGTTGCTCCATTAGACTGCACCAAAATGCACTGTAGTCATGCTAAACTATCTAACATAGCAAAACTTTGCGAGTTGCTTACCATTAGCTATAGATTTTCAACTGTACTTACCTTTCTTGAGGAATTTCTTCTACTGACTGCTATGATTTGGGTTTACAGTCTGCACTGCCTGTTATATATTAACTGTGTGCATTTTAGATAACTTAATAAATAAAAAAATCTTAGAGTTGATGTACAGATCAAAGTTTGTTGAAGGCAATAGCTATGCCTTTTGGGAGGAACTGTCACATACACGTGCTGCAAAATCATGACTTTCCATTTACAGTTCTCAATCTAGAAAGGGATAATATATACTGTGTTTTTAAGGGTTACATGGTAAGTTTTATTCTGTATTTTTGTAGGTTTTTGTCTGCAACAGCAATAATCAAAATGGTAAGGACTTTCAGCATTTCGTCTTCCTAAATTACTGCATTTTCTCAGGGGCTCTGGATCAAAAGGTCTGTATTATATCAGCTCTTCCAAGGGAAGGGATAGCTGCCCCATGTAGCCTACAGACTGACAAGGAGGAGATACATTGATGAACATCTTTTAGTCTCATCCGATACCTGGAAGAAAAGATATTTGCTTGTAAGTTACTATTTCAGTGAAACAGGAGTAAAATAAATGTTTACAGTAATAGCAAGGGCTTCACAGAACTGTCCTTTTTAGTGGCTAGCTAGCTACGAAAATGGTAAGATGACCTTCTACATAATTTAAGTAAAAGAGTTCTGAGTGGTGAGGGATGTAAAAGAAAGCAGCAGTCTTTCTGTGAAGATATACATTGAAATGTTTCATAGACTTGTACATATCTTGTACTCAGGAGTCCCATTTGTTTAAGAATAGGATGACTAGTGCATTATATTCTAATAAAACTAAGAGCACATTTATGATAATTATAACGTAAGTTTAGAATAGAAGAGATGCTTGTCTTTATGCACTTACCTAATTTAGGCTGCTTTCATGTATTTTCTTTTGAAGGCCTACAGTACAACTTGTTTATGTGTAATAGTGCCTATTTCAGTTATGCCCCTTTTATATTCTTTATATTTTACAAAACTTATTTGTGGTTTTATAGCAGTATATGCTTGAACAAACATTTACAAATAATCATTTAAAACATATGACTGCCATGCACTTTGAACACATGAATCTAAAGAAATTGTTATTTATAACAACAAGCCAGCATTAAAGAAACTTTAACCAGTTTATCAGTCCATAGTATAGATCAAGTTAAAAATGCAGGTGCAAGAAGTATTTTGATATGCTTTCCTTCTAGTAAATAAAAGCATAATAAATACTGCCATATATACAACATGGTAGAGTGCCATTTCTGTTGAATGGTGGCTACACTGTGATTGACAGCATGGCCAGTACTGCTCCTGTTGTCATGTACCACTGCATTGCAACTGATAGATGAATATGTCTGTATGGCATAAGCCACTGTTACAGCCTGTCTGAGACATGTAGGAGACTCTTACTCACCCAACAAATGTGCAGAGCTGTCATCCCAGTACTGTCTACACTTATACATGCAGAAATGGAGAGGATAAACATTCTATGTGGCCTCAAGGGAGATGTGACCTGGTACTTATAAGGCCTCCATGAGTCCACAAAATCCAAAGACAATGCTGTGATCAGCCTTGTGATTTCAGTGGTGACACATATGACATCTATGGCCACCCTATCTGTAGATGTTAGTAAGTGCCACCATCAGTGCCCCAGTGTTGCATGTCTCCATGTGCAGGTGTGCACCCATTGAATGAACATCACTGGGAACGCAGTCTGCACCTGTCATGGATGGTGTAGACATACTAGTACTAATAACAAGTGTGGCTGAGTCACAGAGCCCATGTATTGGCCCCTACAGGTTGTGTTCCACCAGTTTAGTAATGTTTATGTCTTGAGGACATCTGGACTACAACTGTTACGGAGTATGCACCATGGTACAAAATGCTGGCACACTCCACTGGAGGCATATTTTCATGTCCCTTCAGATGTGTATAGGCAAAAAGACTAGAATTTAAGCAAGCAGAACACATGTTCCACTATGTACCTGGTTTGGACATGTGCAGTCTTACATTGCTGTTTGTTTATGCTTTGCAGATTCAATATGGACATCATCAACCAGGGGTTCAGGAGGTATCCCACATCACTTGCAACACAGTAGTGGCATGGGAAGTGAGATAAGGGGAGTATAACTTGTATACATATTTTTTTGGCTGTGGATATTTTGTTGCTCTTACCTGCTAGGTGCCCACATGGAAAGTAAACATGCAGGAAGCAGTGATACACCTTAGTTACATGTATGCCCTTTGTGAGAATCAGGGACACCACCATGGTGTTGTGCAGACACATGAGTTATTAGTCCCTGAATGTTTTATACCACCTAGCATTCAATTGATCAGTAGCCTTTCTATTGATAAAAAACTATCCATGGAGACTGAGTGAGGCCTTTATTGCTACATGGTTGCAATCCATGACTTCCAGTACTTTCAAGAGGTGGGACATATCAAAGAAGCCTTGCATGGTGGTGGTACTCTCCCCTACAAAGTTAGGAAAGTATATGTGTTAATCCACATCTGGAAGCAATTTATTAATAAGCATCTATATTCTGATACCTGACATATACCCAGTTTGTCTCTGGAAAGTTCCTGCAGCTATTATAGTAATAGCTACACTTGCTTTGTTATCCATGGGTATAGGAAGTCCATACATTCCTCTAGTTCCAGTATATGTGGGTCATATATATCAACCAATACTTGTATGCTGTGTCTTCTCACATGACGCTAGTCTAGTAATGTTCCTGATCTATAAACTGGTGGGATGTTTACTTCTGCTGGTACTGTTTACATTGTCACATGCAGCTGCATCATGCTTTTTGGGCACCACTGGCCAAATTCATTACGTAGTTCTGTACGATCATCACATTTGACCGAAGTGCTGTCGCACTAGCAAAATTGAAATTTTCGGTTGCTTTTTATCTTTATAATTGAACATAACAACCTGCTTAATTTCATGCCTGATGACAATACATCTTGACCTGCTTTCCTCTATCCTTATTTGCATCACAAAATGCACTCAGCACACTGCAGTTCTTCATTTGTATGGTGTTATGCAATTATGTGCATACCACTTTTTCTGCACAGTTTAGGTGGCTACCCTACATGGTTCTGTAAATCATTACCTTACTCTGCCTACTAAATTTTGGCATGAAATTGTTTTGTACTTAGCATTTTTGTGATACATACCTGTTGCATACATTATGCTGGAAACAAAGGGAGTTAAACCCAGAGCAACAGAACAATATTCATTAGAGGGGTGGGTTTGGCATAATGGTTAAGGTCTTCACCAAGTTAAAGGTTTGATTCTGACACTGGGTTATTGGCAAGGCTTAAAATGGCCCTTCAGGGCAGTCTAGTATTCACCTATAAGTTTTAGAGTCAGGTAGCATACAAAAGGACCCTTAGATAATTAAAGCAGCACAGTGTAATTATCCTCATTAGTAGCTTATAGCCTTAACCTTCTACACAGATCACTCTGACTTCTTCTTTAGTTTAGTTGAAAATAAACATCAGTTTCTAATGTAAAAATGTTAAAAGAATATCAGGTACCAAGCAATGTTAACATAATCAGTGTGTACAGAGTAAGGAACAGATTAACAAAAAAGAAATGTAGCTAATAGTGTGAAGGTTGCCTGCAAGTTTTATAAATGTAGCCTAGTTATATCAGATAAATAGCAGTTTTCTCCTTTATCACATCTTATAAACAGTACTCAGTGTCAGTGTTTAACCGTACTAGAAAATGCATAGAAGGTATGTCCAGGTAAATGCTTTACAAATTAATTCACTGTCCAGTGTGTTGTATATACCTGTCTTGTAAATGCCCCTTCTGAAGCAGTCGAAGTCATACTTTATTTTTCAGTGGGCTGTAACAATTAATTTTGAAATGTTTTAAGTGTATGATACTTGTGTAATTGTCATATCCATTATTTTGAGGAAAGTCTGAAGTTTCACACCATTATGCTGTGTGAGAGTGGAAAAAATGTCCTGTATTAAGAAGGTTGCAGTGCTGGGTTATGTAAGCTAAAAATCTGTTTCTTTAATTATCAATTCCAAAAGATTAATCACCTTAAAGTGCTTCTATATTATATATGACATACCTCTCAACCTGCAGGCATAGAAAATCTGGGCAAACACTGTTGAAAAGTAGGAACATCTGGCTAAGCATCAAGACGAGTAATTAGCATAAAATTTGTATCATAATAACATAGCCTTTCCCACTTCTTGTAAGATTATGAGATGCCATTACTCAAAAATGCAAGTTTAAAAAGTGATTACCAATTAATAATTCCATATGTAAAATATACATCAAAGATAAAATACGTTACTCTAGTTGTATTGAGGAAATCATAAAACAAGAATTTAGTACACGAATCAGAAATTTCTAACCAATTGAAACTGTTGGTAGAGCTGCTAAACTGATGTCTGTACTCTACTTTTACATCTACGTCCATGTGTGTATGTGTGTGTATTTCTGTGTGTAGGTAATGTTTCTTGGTGCCTCAATGGATTCCTATCACATTTTCTTATTTATTATTCCCTATTGCTACCAAATATAAATTCTGCACTTCACTCCCACCCCATAAAACTCCTTTTTGAACCACTGTAGTATTATTTGTTCATTTTATCCTCAGATAAATATCAAATATGTCTGCTTGGTAAAGAGGACAAATAAAGAAGCCAAATGTGAGAGGTATCTTAATGCCAAAGGCTACACACTGTTCTATGATGCGATGCACCTTAATGCCAAAGGTTCTATGCTGTACTGCTGCCTTAAGATTGTCTTTCTTCACAGGTACAGACCAGGTCATCAAAATTTCAATTCATGCAAATTAAATGATCACTCTGGGCTTCCTGCAAAGATTATTTTAGAAATGTATTTATAATTCTTGCTGGAGGAGTGCTGGATTCCAAAGACAATAGGGAGAATTCAGTTAAGCCTACATAGATTAATTTGCCATGTAGGCATAGTGGCACAGAGTTTACATGAAAGTAAGTAGTCGTGCAATCCAGTAAACAGAGCTGAGGGGTGTGCATGAGCATGCCAACACAGAAGTGTCTGTGACATGCAAATCACCTCATAATCAGGTGACTTGCATGCAAATGAGGGTGTAAAGTGATCCAGCAAGCAGATAGGCAGTCATGCAGATTCAGTGTTGGTGTCAGAAGTGTACACAGAAAATTTCCATGTACATGAAATAAAAAAGTGAACAGAGGCAGTAAAAGCCCTGTGACAAGGTCAGAAATAGCAAAGCAGGCACAGATATGTGCAAAACTATGACCTGTGTGTCCAAAATGTAATGACAAAATATTTAAAATATTTTTTTTAATACCCATATTATGTTTGCGTGGTGCGCAGCAGTGAGCAAATATGCTGGTATGCAAACAAAAATGTTTAAAAGTGTAAAAAGAAAAAAAATAAAATATGTGGCAATAATGCATTATAGGGCATTTCATGGAGTATGTACAGTGGTAGATGTCTGTGCTTGCTAAGGAGGCAGGGTCTTGAACAGTGTAGTATCCAGGTTGTGTGCACAGATCTATATGCAAATGAGCTGGGGTTACTGAATAGCAACAATGGGTATCTGTGGCTGCAGGTGAAACCTGTGTAGACCCAGAACCATGTTGGTGTCCACAGAAGAGGTAGCTGACATCAAAATGGGGTGTGTCTCAATTTCTTTAAGCACGTTGAAGCTCAGCAGCGCCTGTTTGCGCTGAACAGAGCAGGGGGGTGTCCAGTGCCTGCTAAGCTTTGTTTAGCCTTGGAGCACGTGTTTAAGCTGGTTTGAGCAATGCTGAGCATGCCCATTCATGGGGAGTGTCTATTGACTGCTGAGCATTGTTTATATCTGCAGCGTGGGGTTTGAGTGCCTCGCCGCAGTGATTAGCAAAGAAGACTGTCAAAAAAAGACAAAAAAAATAAATTGGCTGAAAAACCCAATCATATAAATTACTGAGGACCCCTGTCCCACCTAAAATGGGCCATTCCAGCCCCTCAATGATGTACATGGCAGGTGGAATGCATTATAATTATCCAATCAGACATGCTGCATCTGCAGCAGAGCACTATAAAATATGCATACACCCTACAATCTGATCTCCCCATACTCTGAATCATTTGAGTACAGACTTAGGAATTTTAATTGAAAGAATGCTAGGGGCAGCTGTGTTACATCTGTATGTGCTTGATGCTAAGGTCAGTGTTGATGCTTTTGCTGACAATAGGCCTAGACTGAGAAGGAAAAGACTGTTCAGGCCCAGGGTAACCTTCCAGGAGCTACATGAGCTGGAGATTGTAGAGCACTATAAGGTGGACAGGGACATACTACAAGAAATCACCAAGCTCTGCTGCCCTCAACTCAGACTCAGAGGCAACAGAAGGGAACCAATCCCAGTGAAAACAAAGGCAAGTTGTAGCACTTAGGATACTTGCTACATGTACTTTTCAAAGACCAACTGGGGACATGATGGGGGTCTTACAGGCATCAGCATCCAGGGTACTCCACCAGTTCCTGGATGCCATGCAAACACATGTCAGTGAGCACATTTATTTACCCTGCACCCCTGAGGAGAGGGCCAGCAGTATGTGCCTCTTCTACCATGCAGCACACTACCCTGAGGTACTGGGTGCCATAGACTGCACTCATGTCCACATCAAAGCACCGCCCGGGTGAAGACGGTAGAGTCTACATCAACCACAAGAGGTATCACTCCATCAACTTCCAGGTAGTGTGCAATGGCCAGGGAATTATCATAAATGTGTGTGCTAGCAGCCCTGGCAGTTATCAACCCCATATCTGGCATGCCTCACAGCTGTACCAGATGTTTGCTGGGGGGATGCTAGCTACACACTGGAACCATGGATGACGACACCCATCAGAAATGCCAACTCACCAACCAAAGAATGCCATAATGAGGCACATGCACAAACTAGGAACATCATAGAGCATGTGTTTGGGCTGCTCACATCATGGTTCCGGTGCCTCGCTATATTTGGTGGAGACTTTCAGTACTCTCCAGCCACATGTGCACAGATGTCCACAGTACATGCCATGCTACACAATATGATCCTGCGGAAACAACTGCAGCAGGATCATCACAGGGAAGAGATACACAGCCCCCCACCATTGCCTAGGTTCCCACAGCCACACCCACAGGGGGACTCTGAGGAGGAACCCCCTGAGGCTGTCCTCGTAGGAAGACATAAGCATGCCCAGTATGCCCTGGCCTTGGCCAAGAGGCAATGCATAGCACATGCACAGACAACCTAGGGTCCTAGGGACTGACATTTACTCCAACTCACATACCTAGTAAAAAGGATGCCAGCCACACCACACAACCTGTACCTAACCATGTATTGGCTGTGTACTGCATGCATCAGACAGAGTCAGCCCTGAAACACAGGTCTCTCAACTGCTGTGTTCACAAGGTAAGTCACTCTACTATACAACAAATGTACGGGGTACTAGACTATGGTAGCACATTTATGTACCTGCTGCATGTATGCAAAGGAATAGAGTGTGCCACTGGGCAACTTGTAGAGATCTAACAGCCACTTGGGACAACAAGTACTCTGTCAAATACTGAGTGCCCCATAATATTCATTAGGCCACATGGCTGGAAACCCCACTGCATTATGCAAGGGAAATGCCAAACAGTAGGGTCATAGGACAGATGCAGGACTATCAATGCCAGAGCTCCCTACCCCAACACATATGTGTTCCCATATAACTGCAGTAACAGAGTATGTTTGCAAGGTTATATCAGCAGACCCCACATTTCCAGGGCTATGACATACAACCTGCCCACATATTTTACCCACAAAATGGGTTGGTATATGTCTGTATGCTGTTGATAGTGTGAGGAATTAAACCTCTCCTTCTCTGATGGCTGGTGTGGTGCACTGAACTAAGGACATTAGCATGGATGATGGTGTATATTGTTCGAAGCTGGCAGCATCTACAACTTTTGCATGTGAATTACTCATATGATAGGAGTCCTAGAGACTGCCTTAATGCCACAATCTGTGACTGAAAGACAGCTATATAAAGCCAGAAAAAATGGGGGACACAGGGCTAAACATACAGACAGACATTGTATATGGTCTGAGTAATCTAGAAGTTGGCTAGTATAACAGCAGGTTACACCAGGTGAGATTAGCTGCAGGATGTAAAGGCCATTGCATAAATGTCTCAGTAGCTACAGCAGTTTAGTGCCTGCATTTTACAATATAGTACTGGACAAACACAACTGTATGAGGAACAGAGCAGATATATGGGACAATAGGCCAGACATTCTACAAAAACATGTACAGGGAGAGGTATGCAAACTGTTACCTTGTATGTGGTGTTACAGCATGTACCCCAGCACATCAAAGTTATCAACCTCTTACAGCAACAAATCTGGCCAAAGCCATGAATATAAGTGGGACAAAGGCCCACCGATAGAGACAAGTGGTAAATACTGCACTTATAAAGAATTGATAGACTAGCAGGTCTTGCAGTACCATAAATCTCCTGAAGTGTCTGTAGTGTGAATCTCAAATGTCTGTCATTATTTCCTAATGTCACTCTTTAATGATTTGCCAATAATGTACCAGAAAACCACAATGTTATTTAACACTGACCAAAGATATGAGGCAAATATCTGAACATTCTGTGCAAATCTGTACAGTTGATAGGTATGAGTCACATATTACATTCAGTAAACAGCCAGGGAATGCCTTGAACAAAATATCAGGGAGGTGCTGGAGTGTGGAAACAGGTACAGCATCTAATGGTCTGCAGCACACAAGATTCCAGACTGGAGTATGGGTAGGTCTGGCTTGGAGTCACCATGTAAGTACTGACAGTCACACTGGGTATGCTCCTACACTTAGCTATCTTGAGTCCATGTCTCTTGCCTCCTCTGCCTAAAGAACAGCTATGCTTAACTATGTCTGTGCATACTGACAGCTATGTATGTCTCCCCCTATCCCCCTCACACATGATTACCCTAGCTATCAGTATCTGGCACAAATATATATGTTAACAAGATATGTATACATATATAGATACATAAATATAGAGATAACTAATATGTGGACTGATATAGACTCTCCGCACATATCTACATAATGTACACACACAGCAAGAGTTAAGATGATATCCTTTTATACACACACAATATATATATATATATATATATATGTGTGTGTGTATGTAGGAATGTCCCCACTTACATGCAGAATGATGTGCTGGCATTATTTGTACCTACACATCACAACAGTTGTCTGATGGTAACAGACCAAGGCCGCAAAAGGACAGAAATCACACACCCACACAACTCTGTGCCTGTGGAATGTCACCCTGTAGACAGACAACAGTGAGCAGGTGGTGTGAAGTGCACTGGTTGTAATGCAGGTCTTGGGTAGGCCATATTTTCCATGGCCAGTTGCCCACCTACCAAACTGCAACCAGCCAGACATGGCCATACTGGGAGCTGTATACACACAGCAAGGGTATTAACAGGTATTCCACTCCTATGACACTAGAGAGAATAACAGCACTCTGTAGACCACGCATGCTGTGTAATACAAGGCCACTTTGTGTAGGACACAAGTACTGTGGCTGCATCCACAAATACAACAGACATAACTTGTGGTGCAGGCAATAAGTACTGTGAGCTATAGTGTGTACAAATAGGTAGGGGTTCTAATCTCACAACAGGCAACTCTCTGTATGTGTATACAGATATATCCCCTGCAGCAGTAAAGACATGCTTATCCAGCCTAGGTCTGTGCAATAGTGATTTATTTTATGGCTGTATGACTAGCTGCTTACCTCAACAGTGGCCTCCTTTACAGAGCCTGCTGATGTCATCCACCTTTACAACACTGGCTGACAGTCTACTGTCAAGTAATGTCTGTGGCAGATGTGATAAGTACTGCAAATTGTAGTGTGTACTACTAGATAGGTAGGGGTTCTAATCTCACAACAGCCAACTCTGTGTGTGTGTCTCAATGTGTCTGTGTGGAAATATCACCTCTTTCAGCAGTACAGACATGCCTATCTCTGAGCAATGATTATAAATTTTAAGGCCCTTTGACTACCTGATGGCCTCTATATTAACCTCCTTTACAAAGCCTGCTGATGTCGTCCACCTTAACAGCACCGACTGACAGTCTACTGTCAAGTAATCACTGTGGCACATGTGATAAGTACTGCAAGTTGTGTGTACTACTAGATAGGTAGGGGTTCTAATCTCACAACAGCCAGCTGTGTGTGTGTGTATATATATGAATCCATCTGCAACACTATGGACAAGTCCATATGTACAATCTCCGTGCAATGGTCATGCATTTTATTGACCTAAGACTAGTTGCTCACCTCTAAATACCCTTCCCTACAAGGTCTGCTGATGTCATCCACCTTAACAGTACTAGCTGAGACTGCAAACTCAAATAATCTATGTGGCACATGTGATAACTGCTGTCAGCTATAGTATGCAAATAGTACATAGGTAGGGGGTTCTAGTTTCCCACCAGCCAACTGTGTGTGTGTGTGTGGTTATGGATATATCCCTTAGTATCACTTCAGACATGCCTATATGGGCTATTTCTGTGCAATGGTTATGCATTTTACAGCCCTGTGATAAGCTCCAGGTCCTATATAGGCATCAGTGATGTCTGCCAACATCTGTACTTGTACGGTCAGAAAATCCAGGTGACATGTAAAGGATAGCAGACCTCACAAAGTATGAATGCATAATTATGCTGGCTCCCCCCATTGTCCCACACATGACCTACTACACATATGCACCTAGGGGAAACATGCACAAATACTCCCATATCTTGCTGACATATTTCTGCTGTGCTGCCATGCCATCTTGTGCCACTGTACTGCCATCATGTGTCCATAGAATAATCAATCAAACCCCTGGAACAGACACATACACAGGTCCATGATACACCTGTTATTCTATCACACTACCACCAGTCTAACATTATGCACCCAAGATACACAAGATTTGCTGTGCAGTCATGACCCATGCCAGCACACAACACCTGTCATGGCCCACAACACCTGCAATGGTATAACAATACTGCACTACACAACTACATTAACAGTAATATAATCACCCTATGCATCAGACACACATTTGCATAACCTTGCCTCGATGGCACTGATGGCAGAAATGTGGCACAGGTATCATCACATGCATAGGGTGTGGTTTTGGGGTGCCAGAGGCCTAGGCTGTGCCACACAGTTGGCAGCATGTGTGTGAGTCAGGGAGGGTTGCTGGTCTTTGGAGAGGTGCCATGTGTGTTTGTGGGTGACCTGCATGTGACACTGATATTTGAGGGGGTGTGTGTACACAGCCAAGCCCAGTGCAAGCCCTACATGTGTATGTTGGGCAGCTGTAGATCATACATGGCAGAGTGTACAGTTCACCATCTCCGGTCATGAACATGGGAACATGCTCTGTCAGGAATGGCAGTGACACCACCATGCCCAAGGTCGGATGTGGTGCTAGTACCTGACAGTGACTCTGTCTGCTGGGCCCGTGTCCACCACAGGACAACTCAGGACAACATGCCCATGACCTGCCATGTTATGGTGTGGACAGCACACCTCCCTCTGTAGCACTGGAGGTACTGCCACTACAAAGGGTGTGAGTGTGCATGGACATGTGGTCTTTCAGCAGATGGTGTTGCTGACCTACATCCACATGCCCAATGCCCTACCCCAACCAGATGTTCCAGCACAGACAATGTGCAGGCAAAGACAGACACTGTCTCAGCTCACCATTTGTCCAGTACATCAGTGAAATGATCCATGCTATCACTAATGCAGTGGAGGCAGTCATGGATGTCAGACTGTGCTGCATGCACGACCCTGAGCATCCGTCTGGTGTTGCATTTAATAAGTGCCTGTGCCTGCATGATGACCCAAATCATGCGGCGAGTGACCCATAATGTGATACCTGTGACAGGAGGTGGATGAACAGCAGACCCCCTTTAAGCACCCCTGTCAATCTGCCTGTGTGTGACCTTGCCAGCTGTCTGGCTATGGCCAGTGTCTACATTCACTGATGCCATAGTTGTCACTCTGTCCTGTTCAATGTCGACACCATATGACTGTCCAATATCTGTGGCCTCTGGGGACTAGGTATGTGTGGGTATACTGACTGTGTGCAGGGACAATGGGGGCAGAAGAGGGATGTTAATATCTGGGACAGTTTCAGCACCTGACAACCCCATCTGTGCCTCACTATGCCCACCATCATCATCATAAGAGCCCGATGGGACACTGACATCAGGTTATGAGTGGGACAGACTCCAAAACCCATTGTTCATTTGTGAGGAGGAAGACAAAATTAGTACATTATTACCTGCACTATTATGTATGGTAATCCACACAGACTCATACAGATGAGGACCCACAACTACATTACCAGTCACACCTCTCATCACTGATCTCATGCACAGCACACAAACATACAACATACACAGACAAGACAGGCCATTTCTAACATGCACCTCAGCTACATCCAGTGAATGTTGGCAGTACACTACACCTGTGGGGTATGCAATATGACAGTGTATGTGTGAGAACTACAGATAATACACAGTACACATATCCTGTGAATGATATGCCTGCTGTAGTATCACTGCAGCAAGTGTGTACCATCTCCATATAGTGAGTGAACAGGCATCCTGGAGTCATTGCCTCCTGTATAGCAGGCTGCATACTTCTTTATGACTATAACTGCAAATGTGTTAGTGTTTGTACAAATACACATCTGTGACTATCCATTGCATGCACTGTAGTCAATTGCTCCAATATGGAACATACGACTATTCCACTCAGGCTAAGCATAACAGTTGTACCTTGGGCTAAATGGCTGTCCTTAATGCTCATATGGTATATATAAGCCATAAAACAATGGTATCACACTTACCAGGTACAGGACCACAGATGTCTGCCACACTGATGTACCTATGAAAGTGTGAGGTAGAAGGATTGTCAGCAATACCACATGTTTCACTGTTGGATGGTAATATGTGCATATATCCACATGTACAGTAACTAATGTGATACTGCCTACATTGCTGATATCCTGAGTATGTGTGCACAGCTGTGCATTAAAACACCCCCCCCCCCCAATGTAGATAGACCTGACACCCATGTACTGGTATGCAGAGCCTGCCATAATAACTGATACAGTATTACACTAGTGAACAAAGTAAGCTTTCCTGGACACTCCACTGATGTAGACACTGTGGCACCCACCTCCAGGATGTGTATAGATTGTTGAATGCCTGGGAGCTGGTAATTGATTCTAGGTTCACCAGGACTTACTCTGTGGCTGTGAGTGGCTGTTCTATTGCCGGCCATCCTCCAGTGGGAGCAAGATCCCTGGCCATAGCAGCTGCCCTTTGACATGTGGCATTGAGCATATTGGTGGCCCTGTGTCAGACTTGCTCGTAGGTCCTGTCCTGATGTTCACTTTGGTTAACTGCCCTGACAAGGTCACCCCACAGTGCTATACACTGCTCACGATGTTGTCGACCCCTTTACAGCAGAATGTGATGATGCATTCTGAGGCCATCTGGGATAACAGCATTCTCAACAGCTGTAAATGAGGGATGCCTCCTGTGATACATTGTTCTTGAAAGACAACAAGAGGGGGACGCATTACAGGACCAGATACATGGATATCCACTATGTGCAGACCCTGCACAACCAATACAGCCTGCACAATCCACTGCTCCCTCACACGTCACATCCTACAGTGTAGCAATACTGGGTATGTCCCTGTGTGCCATGACAGATTCTGCTGTATGTCTCTACACCCATCACTGCAGTCTCCTGTGGTGTGTCCCCTATGGGCAAGCTCCCAGTAATATGTCTTACAGCTAGTGTTGGAAAATAGTTGTGTGATATTACAACAACTATATGGGGACAGTCCAGCAACAGCAGTGTGCCACAGCAACTGACAGCAATGCAGACATGCTGCAGTATATGTTCCCTGTAGGCATCCCACCTCCCCACTACACATGCTTGTGGACTGTGTACGTGCTCCTCATGTTTGTGTTTCTTTAGGCACAAACATGTGGATGTCTGAGAAATAGCTGGGCATTCACTGATGGTTGTTGACAGACACTAGGGAATCTGGCTGGTCACACATCAGACCCCTCAGAAAACACATTCTACAGTAATATCTGTTAGTGTAGTCATAGTTGTACATTGTATGGCCAGTATGTATCCCCTGTCACTGAGGTTGGACCTGTGTCCCCCCATTACTTTTGGCTATGACTAAATCCCTGCTGTAGGGGGTTGACAGGTTTGTTATCCATAGCTCTCAACCAAAGAGGGATGAATGTCAACAAAACAGTGACCTAGCCAGAGTTCAACAGGGATAGTCAGGGACATCTGTAGAATGCCAGCACTATTTATGTGGAGCATTAACAGACTGAGAGGTTGTGAATGACAGTACATCATGTGATGTTACATGAATGCACACCCTTACGTAGTGTCACTATGTGTAACGCAGATTCCACTAGCTTCCCTACAGCAGCCGACCGTTGCATGAGGGAGTGACAGGGGCAGACCTGGGATTTGACTCAGAGCAGGGACAGTTGAGAGGCATGCCTATAGCTGTTGGACAGCAGAGTATCACTAATCTGTCAATACCATAGATGTACTACAGGCCTACTTTTGTAATCTCTATTCCCATTACCTCCATCCTTCCGTCTGCATCCAATTACATGGGAATATCTATTACATACCTGGTAGAGTCCAGTACTCCTTTATTGAAGTGTTCTTTAGAAAATAGCTTGCAAAACCATTGTCTGTGTGAGCAAAACCACATACAGACCTGTTCCCCATAGGGAGTTAATTGCCTTTTGTAGGTACTGCTCATTAACAGGTAATTGATTGTACACCAGCCTGTGCCTCAGACTTGCTAATTTCATCCAAAACAGCAGTGTTACACTTTCATTAGCCAATGACATGGTACCACAGTGCAACATTTAAGGCCTTCATGTAGGCCTTGGCCCCTTTCTTAGACTTTGAGATGGACATTAATGAGCTGTGGTGACTACAGCATCACAGAGGGTGGGTACAAATACTGTCTAGTTTTGTGATATCAGAGGTAAGTCCATAGTTTTGCATGATATGTTTGGCCATTGTCCCATGACATTGTGAATATCTTGCAGTTTAGTGGTAAACATTGTAGGGTGAGGTCATTAAGGAGAGGGAGACATGTGTCATCGTACCCATCAGACTATGCATGCTGATGCGGTACCTACTATTCTATAAGCTCACTGTCTTTGTAGGGGCAAACTGTGAAACATGTCCCTGTCACTGGACCTTTGCCATCCCCACCCCTTATGTATGGTTGTGTCTGAATCCCTTGTTCTAGGGCGTTGTGAGTTATGGTAAGTCTGTAGCAGCTAGCTTAACATACAGCTGCATATGTTTCAGGCTGCAGCTGGTGCTGCAGCCTATGATAAATGGCGGAAGTGGGAACTCTTTGGTGGACAGCAAGCTGTATGTGTAACTGAGGCAGCAGTGTCAGCTGTGTCATCATAGCAGAGCCAGGGTAAGGGTACCATTTACAGTCCAAATGATGCATGTGCATAAGGTACATCTGTTCTCTAACAGTGCCAATCATGGAGTAGTAAGCTGCATATATTTTGGCTATAGAAATATGTGCAGTGTGTCCCTACCTTACAGGCCTTTGACTTGCAAACATGGGTAGCAGTTAATGCAGTAGCAGCAACCTGTGTGGGTTAAAATTGCATGACTCTGACATTGCTTGCTGTGTTCACAAGAATGTAATTGATGTGCAACACACTGGATTTGAACCCAGGATTGTGGGTGGCAAAACATACTGCACACAAGGCATTTAACACACTGAGCTACTGAGTCAGTGTTGTACCAAATGTATTTGCAAGATATATGTGCATACATACAGTCTGTGACACATGTCTGCATCCATCAGTATGTGCATGGCTTTCAAAGGTAGTTCTGCAGCAGGTCCCAGCTGTATACATGTACTTTGTCATTGCTGCCTTAGCAGTTGGTTGTAAAGATGTTGCTGATAAAAGGCAACACATACCTGCTATCATACCTCTCAACCTCTTAGAGCAAGACATCTGGACAAAGCCATAAATAAAGGTGTGACAATGGCCCAAAAATAGTTACATTCTTTACATATCGCTCTTATAAACCTAGAACATTGATAGAATAACAGATGTTGCATCAGCATGTGTTGTCTGAATGGTATGAAGTATGCAACTCATGTCTGTCATAATGTAACCTTAATCTTTGATGACTTGCCAGTACTTTTTCAGAAAATATGATGTTCCAAAACCGGGCCAAAAATAGGGGGCAAAACTCTTGACATTATGCAACAATCTATACAGTTGACAGGTATGCCTGCTATCCCAGGCCTGATGTACATCCATTATTATTTATCTGGCTGTGTACTGGTGAAGTTTTTGCATCACAGTCCTAGGTACACACCCATTTTTCCCATTATATGTACTTGCAGTCTGTCATTGGCAATCAGTACATTTAGCTGGAAACACCTGTTTTAATTCCGAGCTGAGTGGCCTAGTGGGCTAATGCACAATGCTGTAGTTGACAGGGCCCTGGGTTTGAGATGTTGCAGGGGTGATTATTTTGCTGATCTGCCTAATACTGTGAGAAACACATAGGTCCATTAAGGCACTTTTAAACACTGTTAAGCAGGTTTGTGCTGGTTCTAGCAATGCACCACAGTGTGACGTGCCCCTTAGTGCCACGCAAACCCTGCACTAAAAACTAATAAAGAAAAGAAAAAGGGAGGTGATAGGACAGTGTTGAAATGGGGAAGAGCAGGGGGAAAAGCAAACTGAAAGGCAGGTAGGGTTGTGCAGGAAGGGTGTAGGAAAGGACCATAGCTTTCCATTCCTTGTACAGCAACAGCTGTGCAGGTTTTACTGAAATTGTACATGCATTTGGAGCCTCACACTCCAGAGAGTAGGTGGAGACAACATAAATATGTTAATTGGTTAATTGCATAATTAGTTGTGTCCAGTGGGCACATTGCGAAAAGAGAGCTATGCATGGGGCGATATTTTTTGTGGGACAGGTGCCCACATTTTTTTTTTTTTTTATTAAGGAGAGAGTGGAATGTTGAGGGAGGGATGTAGGTATGTGTAGGGAAGTAAGTTTGGTAGGAGAGGTTTCATTTGCAGACATACAAGACAGCTAACAGGGTTGGTATGTGACACATGAGAGGGATAAACACCTTGGACAGGAAGGGTGTTGTGGAATCTGAGGTGCATGCACCTCCAGATGGCAGCAGTGTGACTGAGATCCCCACCCATGGGCAGTCAGCACTGTTGCTTCACTGTCCAGAAGGTGGCTGTGCTAGAGGCTGGGCCCCGGGGCCACCAGGTTGTCCAGTCTGCCCTCAATCCAGCACAGGAGATGTTCATAGCTCCTATTAACAATCCTGCACACCATAGCCTGTAGCTGATCCTGGTTCATAACACTCCTGGGGGGGATGGGCCCCGTCTCCTGAGGTGGTTCCACCCAAAGGTGATGCAGGGACAGGGGAGGGGGCAGCACTGGCTTGGGTCACAGACATCCTGGGACCTGGTGCCACAGCTGGCTGAGGTAGAGTAGGTGGATCACCAGGAACTGGCCTACCATGACGTGCTGTGGTTATGCAGGTAAACCAATACATCTAGGCGAGTTATGAACAAAACCATTGTTAGTAATAACAGCATGCCAGAACATTGCATATAACCCCATGACAGTTCAATGCACATTATGTGAAACACAACAATATATAACAGAACAGTCAGTATAATGACAGCATGTCAGTAACAGTTATGGCATAAGGCCAACAGAATAGGTAATTCAGCAAGATATGTTAATATGCTACCATAGTAATACATAACATTAATAAAACACATGTCTCAAAATAAAGTTTATGGAACAACATATATTAATAATAAACCATAACCAGTATATATAACAACAATAAATTTATGAAGATAAGGGGTGTGTAGAGAGAGAAATACAGTCCATTAAAACCATCATGGGCTATATAGTTAAAAAACAGTAATGCTATCTACTCTACATGTCTGTCCTTTTTTTATGTGTAAATGTGCCCTATAGCTGCTGTAGCACATACATACCTCAAGCTATCTGCATGGGACACTATGGGCCAAGCAGTAACACCTGCAGGTACACAACTGCAAAGAACACTTGCACATCAGGTGGACCTATGTAACTACCATGGTGTACTGTGGGCTGATGTACTTTTACTTTGCTATTGACATATAACCACGTTGATGATGCATCTGTGACAGAGGGATTACACAACAGTAATTACATTCCATGGCAGCGTGACACTTGAGAGATATGCATGTGTACAGTGAAGAGTAGACATAACTGGCATGCCTTGCTTGGCAGGTATGGGGATAAAAACCAATAGCAGTGACTGCAGGGGACATGTGCATCACATGTATTAATTGACAACAGCAAACTTTGCAAGACCAGGCATGCAATCATACCAAGAGTACACATTGTATTTCTTTTATTTTATTATATTTTATTGTTATTTCATATGTGATCTTTATTTTGTGCATTAATAGCACATTTGTGGTAATGATTTTAACAATCTGTGACATCTGAGCAGCAATTATTTACACAATGATATGAGCTTATCTCACCCATTTACCTGCAGTTCCTGCAGAGAGAATGATATCTGTAATCAATACATGACTTATACCATAATATTTCTGGCAGGCATGGTGATAGAACCCAATAACAGTGCCTGCAGTGGACATGTGCATCACATGTAGTAATTGACTGCTGTAACCTTTCCAAGTCACAGCAGGCATACCAAGAGTACACATTTTTTTCTTTTATTTTACTTTTATTTTATTATATTTTATTATTATTTAATTTCCTTTATTTTATGCATTAATAGTGCATTGGTGGCAATGACTTCAACAGTCTGTGACATCTGAACAAACAATTATTTACACAATATGAGCTATTTCACCCATTTACCTGCAGTTCCTGTGGAGGGAATGATATCCATAATCAATATGTGACTAATACTGTAATATTGATGGCAGGCATGGGGATGGAACCTAGTAGCAGTGCCTGCAGGGGACATGTGCATCACATGTAGTAACTGACTGCAGCAACCTTTCCACAACACACCAGGCATACAGCCACATCAAGAGTACACATTTTATTTCTTTTATGTTAACGTATTTTATTATTATTGCATATATTTCCTTTATTTTATGCATTAATAGCACATTCATGGTAATGATTTTAACAGTCAGTGAAATCGGAATAAACAATTATTTACACATAGTATAGGCTACCTTACCTCACCCATGTACAAGTAGCCCCCGTGGAGAGAATATCTGTCATCATAACATATCTGAGTCAGTAATATTTATTAGTATGCAGCACTGGATAAGAACCCTGGTCTGTGTGTGTAAAAATGTACTTTGTACACAATGTTTGACAAACTGAGCTACTGAGTCACTGCTGAAATCAGACTGACTAACGTTTACCTAGAGCTCACCTGGAAACAAACTATGACCTTGTATGGTAGTAGTACTTATAGTGTTATAGTACACTGCAGTGACAGTTGAACACACATGCATATAATGCAATCATGACAGAGATACTAGGTAACCTATACATTATTAAATAAAATGCAGATGTGCACAATATAGTGTTACTGGGTTGAAATATCATCTCTAATTCCACACGTTTTGCACAACAGTTTATTACAGATACCTTCACACAGTTACTGGAATAGTTTCAAAATTTTCTTGCATAACAGTTGGCATTATACATCTGTAATTCCACAGTTATTGTACTACAAATGTTTTGTACATAAATGGTTTATTCTCTACTCTTTTTCTGTCTTATTTGACCATAGATTGCATAATACAGCTGTACTTCCCACACTCATGGTGCAACCTGGCCAAGGGCCCTGCATGCACCTTGACATTGCGAGTTCTTACCTCTGTAGTTGTTGGGAGAGAAGCACACCATTATGCATACCAGTTTAGCAGACATTCAAAATTAAATATTGGTGAAACACAGGTAAACATAAACACATGTGGAACATTGCCCACCTGGAATTCTTGGACCCAAGTGTCCAAGACACCCCTCTTCCTACTTTTTAGGTCACCATGGTGGTGACAACACTAGGGGATAGCAGTTGCACTGGTGATGACTATTGCCAGCCAGTACCAGGCCTTCGCTTTGTACTCAAAACCCCGGTAACCTCCCTGCATGAAAAATATAACCTACACAGATAGGCTAAAAGCCCTATCCCTCTACTCAGTTTCATACAGACTCTTTAGAGGTGATGTCTGTCTGACATAAAAGGCAATCTTGGACACTGCCTTGATGGGATTACTGCATATCCGCAAGTCAAGCTCCATTCGAGTAACCCACATGTGCGGCCTCAACCTGGTTTCTGACATCAATAGGACTTGTTGGTGGGACAGATTTGTGTCCCAGAGAATCTTCCATCTGTGGAATAGACTCCTTCTTCACATCAAGCAGAGTATCTCTTTAACCCTTTTTAAGTGCAACCTGGATAACTGGATGGCAATCAGAAAATACATCCCTGAGATGCCACCCATATCCCTGCTGGACAGGGGCATCGGGTGCTGACTTGTCTAAACATGGGCTGAACTCATGGCTAGTCTTATAAGGGCTCAGAGTCAGTAGCCTAGTAACTTCCTATGATCATATGATATAGAACCTCAAATATAACCATGACAGTATTTTCTAGGGAATGCAACTCACAGGAGCCTCCTGCTGCATGACTTCAAATGCAGGTGTAGCTCTTTTAGCAGTTGTTCTGTTTCTGCTAGCTATTTTGTACAACTGCCAATGCATCTGTTTTTTTTTTTGTTATTAGAAATGCCTTGCTATTATGTCTCAGGATTAATTTAAGTAAGTGCATCAGTATGACAAAATGCTATCATATGTGTGCTTGTACAATAGAAAAAAATAAAGATGCTATTTAAATTCAGCCTGTCTACAATATAATCTGCAACAGATAATGTCTAAATTACCTGTTCTAATGTACTTGAAATGTCTATACTGCTTAGAAATTATTTCATTGATTATTAGACACTGTTTACATTGGCCACATTTGAACTTCTATGTGAAATGTAGTCTATAAATCCATGTAGCTCTTGTCCATGTGCACACTTTGTAAGTTTTCTCCCTTTTTAACTAATTGTCACTAGATTTGCCCTGCCTTCAACTATTTGTTTTTATCTCTTACATGCATAACTGTGAATCATGGATTCTCACTTGGCTTGTAATATAGGGGGTCAATGAGGAACCTATCCGAAATTCCCAGTTGTTCCAAAGCACTATCTGCTTAACTGAATTGCTTAAGATCACACAGTAGGCAATGGAAGCCTCATGGAATCAAACACTGTACCACAGAAACTACCAGCACATAGCCTTAACCTGCCAAGCCAACTGCAAGACTTCAGTGTATGCAACCATTTTTGGTTAGTTAATTTTTAATGTTAAATACTGGATTTTATATAACCTATAAACATTATGCACATTATAAATGAACATGTCTCTGTGGGACCACTTAGGTACACTTAAATAAAACTATAAACAATAAACATGTGCTGTATACCGATGACTACATGCAAAACAAAACAAAACATCTTTTTATAGTAAAACTTTCACTGTTTTCTTTTTGAAAATGAGTGCTGATTTTTGGTTGGTAGGTACACATTCAGCTTTAACACACTTGAAAGAACAAATTGAAAATATCGGAAGGATAGCAGTTTGCTCAGCAAAACACACAATCAGTTAATGAATTAATGGTGTAAGGCAATTACCCTAAGACCCATTTGTCCTTGTTTCTTTGAGAAAATGTCAGTGAACCACATGGT
The DNA here is from genome assembly GCF_019279795.1 of Protopterus annectens. NCBI lineage: Eukaryota > Metazoa > Chordata > Ceratodontiformes > Protopteridae > Protopterus > Protopterus annectens. The sequence continues at coordinate 634,572,613 of NC_056749.1, forward strand.
GTCTTAATATGCCCTACAGATACAATTAAAACATCTAATTCATGATGTCAGTATATTCCTGGTATGGTTACTGCCAATTTCCTGAAGTCAAATATAACTTAGCCTCATATCCAACTGTGGTACTCAGAAATATCAATGGCATTCCCAGTACAGAGCAAACAGGAATAAAGCAGGGCTGTTTGTTCTCTGTAGTGCTATACCTCAGCTCTGCATTAGTAAGCTTGTCTCTCCAGAGTGAAATGATTACTCAGCCTTCATGCATATTCAATCAGCCATGAGATTTAGTTTTGTAGTGACTGGCAACATTGGTGATGTGCTTTCTGCAAGGTGCTTGTCATGAGAACCAGCTGCTATTAGGGAATCAAGCTGATGCAAATAAGTTCCTGTCTTAAATATCTAAAAAATAATCCATCTAAGAGGTGTTCATGATGAGTCTGTGTAAGAGATTATGCTCACAGCTGACTTTGCTAATAAACTACAAGAGTCATCTGGTGCTGAATCAACAGTGTAGGTTTAGTTCTCAGTTTAATGTATATTATTATTCGCAGAATACTAAGGCATTTTTACAATTCATACTAGAATTCCATTCTCTGACATTTGCTTTCCATGGCAGTAAACCAACCTATGTTTGCTGTTAGCTCTCTCAATCCATCTCTGATACGATGATAAGCATCACTGTATTCCAAAGTAAGAGAAAACATCTGGCATTTAAATCTTTAGAAACTTGTGTTCTCATTCATAACTCCATCATGTCTGTCATCTTTTAAGCAGAAATGAGCACACACATTTACTTCAGACAAAAGATATCAAAGGTCATAAAAATATTAAATTAATTGAAAAAGTTGATCTAACCAGGAAACTGTGCATGCAACCATGAAATCTAATAGAAAAAGAAAAAGCTGTGGGGTAAAATCGACTGTAGGGTCAAATGATGCAGAGAGCTCACAATTAAAATTTAGTTTCGGTGGCGTGCTTCCTTTGTTTTCTTATTGTATGCAACTACAACATAATGTTTGCTTGTATTTTCACAGCACAACATAATACATTACAGTTCTTCTGTAAATGGATAGATATAAGAAGACAGGAGGAAAACTAGTTTTAGGACAATCTGGACAGGGAAAACAAAGTCTAAGCTGTCATAGGGCAACATAACTTTCTTTGACAAAAACTTCAGAAATTAAAAAGGCAGTATTTAAGTATTATGTATGTATATACTGAAATCCAGAACAGAAAATAAGGACATTATACAGATTTTTAGCATCTTGAATACAAAATGCATGACAAATAATTTAATAAGAATGCTAGCTCAGAAACAATGTATGACATATTTGTTTCTGCACAGATCATAACATAGCAGAGAAACTCTTGAGGTCAAGAAGGTTACATGCATATTTTATTTTACTAATTGAGTTACCGGACTATTAAAGAATAAAGTCAAGTGCAGTAATTACTAAACTCTTAAAGTCGTGGTATAGCATAATAGCTTAACAATTACCAAGTAGAAGGCACAAGACAGAGACTGAAGTAAAAGTTTAAGTTATTAAACAATCTGAGGATAGAACATGATAAACTACAGTGATATGTAGGCTAGTGTTCATATTCTGTCACTGTTGGAATCTCTATGTTACAAAACTAGCTCCCTAAAAAAAACTTTATAAGGATATGAAACATATAGCTGACACAGATGATTTTTTGTTATTTTCTGTGACTTGTCACTACCAAATATGAATGAAGGACTGCAAATCAGTATTTGAGTATCATCATAAAATAAGACATCATAATGGATTTTCTTTTGTTTTAGCATTCTGAATTATGCCATATTCATATTCTAACTCCTTATTAACACTCATTTAAACGACTTCATTACTACCACCAAATTATAAATGTGTTTTGATATGCCAAACAAAGCTGGAAAAAATTAAGGTATAATTGTATAATGATATAAAATACAACATACGTAAATATCTTTTCTTGTATAGCAAATCAAAATTATTGGTGACATATTCTGCAGAGAAGAATTAGAATGTTCTGTGTAATGGTCTTTTATAAATAGATGGTCTTTTTTTGTGTGTGAAAAACACTGTTGCAGAGATGTATCTAGGTCCTTTAGTATTGTAGGATACCCCAATTAATGCCCTTCCCAACAGCAGTTGAGAACCAAAAAAAGTCCCCCAGAGTTGTGCAAAAAGAGTCCTTTAGACAATTTCATGCAGTTCTTAACTTCTTAACACACACATATACTGAAAACAAATAATTAATCATTTCAGTCGCAACTGCTTAAATAGATAAAATGCAGCACTTGTTGCCCAAGAAACGTTATCACAGCGCTGACTTGCAGGGACTAGTTGGCCATTTTCTACAGTGCTGATTGCACCCCTAATGACTTGCACCCATTTGCATCTGTTTAGCTATAGCTTCATATAGCTGTATAATAATGTTTGAGTATAAATTGTGTGACATGGTTATTTAAAATGTGCCGTGCTTTTTTAAACCAAATGTGTACACTAAACAACGCTCGTGGGCCATTGTGATTCTGTTTTGAAATTGGGAAAATTACAAACTTATTAAGCTAATGTCAGAAAAGTGCTTAGCAATGTGTATTAAGGACCATTCATTATTGTTGGACTGTAGGCCTATGACAGAGTGTAAACAAAGACCTGCGCAGCACAGTAACAGAAAGCTGGAACAGTTTTAAAGCTGTAATATAGCTGACACTACAATATTTTTTGTATAGTATCATGAATTATATTTAAAGCTGTTAGAGGATAGGTTCAAAGGTACAAAGGCTGAGACTGGGTACACAGTCAGCTGGACCATTAGGACCCTTGCCAAATCTACCCCTTGACTGTGTAATTCAGTAGTGTCCTCCCAGATAACCCAGGGGAAGAATCGATGACTGTACATTCTATCATTGTAACTAAATTTTACACACAGAGGAAGCTTATCCCACAAGTGTGGAATGCATTGCTTCTGTACCTGTCTAGCAAATGAGTCTTTAGTTGTTGGTGCAGTTTGAGATCTTTGTTTCTGATATTATGTACACATGCAGGAAGCTGAATGAGGAAGGGCCTTCCATTGCTCAAAGAGGCAATGCTATGGTCAGCATGAATGAACTGGTAAGTGAACAAGTGCAAGGATCGAGGATGGACTTTCAAATCTGTAAAATACTTAATGACTCTCCATTTATTTTTGTCTTATTACTCTGTGTCCTCTAGTATATTGGAAGTGGTAAAGTTCAGTGAACTATTTATTTATTCTACATTTGTTGACCGGGAGCGTCCGGCTGAGCTATTGCCCTTTTTCAGTGGAGGCCCAGGGAGAAAAGCTCCAAAGATGTACAATGTAATGAAAAGAGGCAATAGAGAACGTTAGTAATTAAAATACGTAAGCTACATACATGTATATTGTTGAGAGATAAAACAGGACTATAAACAAAAAGGAGAATGTTAAAAAAGGTAGAATAAGTTGTACGTTTTGGTTTAAAAAGAGAATTGAGTAAATATTATTTATTTATTTACATTTGTTGACTGGGAATGTCCAAATGGACGCAGGTCCATTTTCAGCGGAGGCCCGGGGAGAAAAACTCCACAAATTAAAATATTACAGACATAGTTACAGATGAAGAATCCTAGCAATTAAAATATTACAAACATTGTTTCAGATGAAGAACATAGTACATTCAGTAGATAACTAGCATCTGTTCTATCCACGAAGTCATAGCAGATATTAATAATTGTTACAATAAGAAGTTACTGCCATATAATAAGTAGACAGGCATGGAAGTATCAGAGCTTGCTGTAATCAAAGGTAGTTTGTGGGGTGTAAGAGAGGTAGAGGGTAGATGGAGTGGGAGAAGTTAGAGGGGAGAGTTACAAGGGCATAGCCAGCATGTTTTTAGGTGCGCTTTAAGTAAAGCTTTGAAGTGGGTACAAAGATGTACAAAGATGTAAATGATGGTACAGAGGTTATAGTGGGGGGGGTTTCCATAATTTGGCTATAGCGCTGGAGAATAGTGCTTCTCCAGCAGTGTTATTGGCTCTAATAACCTATAAGGTTTTGTTTGTAGAGTAGCAGAAACTTAAAAGGTTACATAAGAATTTCAGGGAGCAGAGTATAGAAGAAGCTTTAGAGGTGAATAGGAAGCATGGGATGAAGTAGTTAATGGTAAGTTTTAGTAAGTTAGTTTGTACTATAAAGGTAGGTAATAATCAGGGAGGGTGAGTGCAATGGCAGGATCAGTGTTTATTAAAGTGGTCTTTGGTTGTGAGCTTAAATTGTTTGGGGTGAGTCAGGGTCCTTATTTCTAGTGGGAGTTTGTTCCATGCAGTAGAGGGATGGTAACTATATAAGCTGTATGCCGTGTTGCATTTGGGTTTATGGATTTTTAGGTTGGGTTGAGCTTCGGAGAACTCTGGTAGGGGAGTAGTGAGAGATGAGAGAAAATAGACTTGGGCAGAAATCAGGCTGGTATATGATGGAGTATATGATTTGGAGTTGAGATTGTAGGAACAGCTAAGGTAGTTTGGGTATTTTAGGGAGAGAGAGTGGTGAGATTTATATGTTTGGTGAGATGCAAATCTAGCTGTTTTGTGGTAGGTTGATTCTAATTTGGTAAGTAGGGAGAAGTTCAGATTTTTGAGTATTTGGGAACAATAGGTTAAGCGTGGCAGAAGGTAGGCATGGGTAAGAGAAATCCTAGCTACAGTAGTTAGGAATTTGCTGTTCCTATACAGTAGTCCTAGCTTTTGGTATTTTAATTTTTTTGATAAAATTGTTAATGTGACAATCGAATTTTAGTTGGACATCAATGGTAATGCCAAGGAGTTTGTGCTAGTTTTGCTTCTAGAGGAGTATTGTTTAGGGACCTTATGAAGAAGGAAAGTTTAATGTGGTTTGCAGACTTAGGTAGAAAGAGTAGTAATTTTGTTTGTGCAGTGGTTAGCATTGCCGCCTCACAGCAAGAGGTTCTCCGGTTTGATCCTTGGCTGGGGTGCCTTCTGTGCGGAGTCTGCATGTCCTCCCTGTGGTCGTGTAGGTTTCCTCTGGGTGCTCCGGTTTCCTCCCACATCACAAAGACATGCTGTAGGTGGATTGGACACTCTAAATTGGCCGTAGGTGTGAGTGCGTGCGTGTGTCTTCTGTGGAAGGTTGGATGCTGGGCTGGCACATCGACACAATAAAACTCCACTTCCAATCATGAGTGGACAGGTGATCTGCTGTGGTGACCCCTAACCGGGAAAAGCCAAAAGAAGAAGTAGTAGTAGTAATTTTGTTTTCTTAAGGTTGAGGATGAGCTGATTATTAGTGAGCCATGTCTCTACTGAGTTGAAATAAGTCTGGGTATTTGTTAGGAGTTCTAAGGGGGAATTAGTAATAGTTATGATTAATCATCTGTGTATTGGACAATGTTAGATCATCTGCATATTGGACAATGTTAGATTTAGGACAAGAGGAGTGAAGTGAGTTGGTGAAGATATTAAAGAGTAGAGGTCTAAGAATGGAACCTTGGGCAACACCAGTCCTTACTGAAAGAGGAGTAGATAGTGCTGAGTCCCATCATACTGACTGCAGCCTATCAGAGAGATAGCTAGAGAACCATGCAACTGTATCAGGGGAGGAGTTTAGATCTACAAGTTTACTAAGTAGCAGTGAGGCACCTGGGACAGAGGAAAGTACAAAAAAAAAAAAAAAAAACAAGGAAAGTACAAAAAAAAAAAAAAAAAAACAATCAGCCAGTACAATCCAGCGTCCAGGGACGATAAACAGCCAAATTTAAGGAATTAGACAAGCTAAATTCTAAATGAAGAAAAAAAGTCTTTTCTGTTTTTCTTCTTCTTTAAAAACAGGGAGCTGCAGTTCACTGAGAAGTAGGAAAATAATGTGGTTATGCCAGGGGTTTTAGGAAAAGGGACATGCAGTGAATTAGGAGTCACTAGAGTATTATTTAAAAAGGAATGGAATAGGGTATATGCAAGTACACCGAAGCAAGGGCAAAAAAGCTAAGTCAAAAGACAGTGCCTTTCTACATCAGGATTTTAGATTGCTCTGTAATTAAGCAGGAGTGGGAGGGAGGCATGCAGGTTTAAGGTGGGGGGAGGGGAATAGACACAAAGTAATAAAAGGTTGTGAGCTAGAAAAACTGGACTAGGCCAGCTGCTAAGAAAACAATCAGGAAAACCAAGCTCAGTCAATTTCAGGTCAGTGTAGTACAGTATCTTCCTAACAACTTCAAATCTTGTGCTACTAAGTGTGGTGAAAAAGGCAACCACTTTTGTAGGGAAAAACAATTGAAGTATGGGCTGCAGGTACATAGATAAACCTTTCTCAAGAGAAAGAATGTAGTTATAAGTAAATGACCTAGGAGTACAATATGAAGAGAAAAAATGGGAGGGGGGGGGGTCCAGTAGTGTGCATGCTTACAGCAAAAGGCTACAGCAAAATGTCTTCAGTTTAGAGGACAGATTAAATACAACTCTAACATACACTAGTGTAGCTGAAAGCACTTTAGTGTTCCACCGATGCAGAGTCTCACAGTGCAGGGCAACGATACAGCCTTTGGTTTATTGGAGGTTGGCCAAGACACAGAATAAAACTTTTGCTGAGGGAAATGTGAGCACACTACTGGGGATTCATATGAAGCAAGGGTGTGTGTGAATTGTGTGATAGCTCTACGGGCATTAACAGCTTTAAAAGCTGTAACACATTTAGTGATCCTACACATTTTCTTTCTTTCTCTCTCTCTCTCTCTTCTGTGTATAAATGGTAGCACATGAAACAAGTGAATCTCCATGTACTGCAGTTAATTATGAGAGGTATTCTTTGATCATAACCAGGTATTTGTATGTTCTTGAGACTGATGTCAAGAGTCACATCTTTTCTTTATTCCACTCTTGAGGTGCATTTCTTAATATCCATTTCCTCAATCTTTGACAGTGTGGTTATGATCAGATGCATGATTATAATCTTCCATATTATCCACTTTAAAATAATGGATTAACTCTAGCACAATGTTATACAGAACCTTAGATAATAACTCAAATATAACCATTAGCTACAGCTACATGCTAGGCTTGACTTGGACACATTATTGATTAACATTCTCATGTATAACCAACCAAACTCTAGACTGGCTATGTACCAAGCCTAATGTTGTTTTTTATGGCAAGGAAAGCAATGGACACTGTGTTTTTGATGGGACATACAAGCAGAAATTGGTACAATTGAGCAATTTAATGTATAAATATAGATCGTTAGCTATTGAAAATGAATATTTAAAGGTATGTGTTATTAAGGAAATTGTGCCAAAGGGCTTACGCGTTTTTAAATTTCCTAATAACGTTGTATATGGTTCTAGTTACTACAAGGACTTAGTGGAAATTTTTAATAAGTGTGGATTAGAAGTTCTTAGGCTTATGATTAAGGAAAATATCAAAATACAGGAAAGTATTGAGAAAGATATAGAGATTTTAGATCAGTACATCAAAAATGATTTAATTTTTGGGATAAACGAAGAAAAAAATGAAGTATTATGATATTAGAAAGAATGTTGATCAAAAATGTAATGACCTTATTCAAAGGAAGATTAAAAAATTGGATAAGGACATTCACGATTACAAATTACAAATTAGTTATCCAAAACCACGGGGACCCAATAGGGCCTATGGTGGTGCTTTTAATGATATAGGTGAAACCAATAATATAGAGCCTGTTTTAGATGGATATGGTGTTGAGAATGAACAACCTGGGGGAAGTGAAAGAGAATATGATGAGAGCTTCCTACCTTTACGTAGGTCTGAAAGACTGCTCAATAAACAAGGGTTACAGAATGGAAATTTTCAGTGGAGGGGAGGGGGAGATTTCAATAAGCGCCTCACCGGACCTCCCAGAGGACTTAGATGTTTCCTTCAGTTCCAACAGGGTTATATCTGATAAACAATGTCACACATGGAACAACTTTAGTATATACAACTTTAGCAATATTAAGGTTGAGAAAGAACATTTTGCCCTTTTCTCTAAAGGCTTAAAATTTATTCCAGATAATAAGGGCGATATTGCTAAAAGCTTGTTGGACATTAAGCTATTCCTGAGAAAAGTGAATTTCAAGGTTATTTTACCTAACATTGAAAGGGATGAAGGAGAAGTGGTTAGGAAAAAAGTATATATAACCCCCCTTTGCATCCACAGATCAAGAACTTAGAGAAAGTAATTGAATGTGAAATTAGAAAAAATATCAAAAGGGGTACAAGTTACGACAATATGACTGTAAAAGAAAAATAATTATTATATGATATCAGGAATAACCGAAATGTGAGAGTGATGAAGCCTGACAAGGGAGGGGGTATCATCTTTATGGATTACATTCTCTATGATAGTAAGATGTATACGTTATTATGGGATGAAGACAAATATAGTACAGTTTCCAAAAACGAAATCAATATAGCCTATCATAAGACTGATGTAGCCCTATATGATATGATGCAAGAGGGATTAATAAGTCATTGCAGTTACAGATTTTTAAAAGTGGATAAACCCAAAATACCCACTATTTTTAGGATACCGAAAATCCACAAAAACAAAGATGATCCCCCTCTCCACCCTATTGTTTCTGCTGAGAGTTCTAAGACGCAGACATTAGCAAAGTATGTTGA